>NC_133120.1:39418808-39632509 GCF_033568475.1 Henckelia pumila
AGTTCCCAAACGTCTAACTAAAAGGGCGGTTCTGCCCGCTGAAATCAAAGTAGGCTCAAGATGAATGCATAACAGAAACATAAACATAAGCCACACAACAAAACTCAATCAATCAACAATTACAAGTTCCACGTGCTAGAACAAGTATCAATGCAATATGTGATTTAAAAAGGGAAACTCGAGAACCAACAGTCCCGAGTATGCTATCCCGCTACGATGACTGCTTTTACCTTTCAATGCAGTAGTTCCAACTCCAGGAAAGCTACAACAAAAGATCGTATCAACAACTATACAATCTAAACAACAACTACGGATCAAGGTAAATCTCATTACCGATCTTCGTCCAACTCTGAAACGATCAATCAGCTGCTAACTCAGGGCTTGACAACTCCAAACGAATCTGTTCAGATACAAGAGATTGATCAACAACAAAGACCAACTTACAAGCCAAGTTCAACAACTCAAAAATGGTTCGAAACCCTCAAAACTCAAACCGACGGCATAACGGCTATAAACTGAACAAACCGGCAACGCAGACAGCAGTTTAATACTGATATCAACTCAATTCAATGCTAAAACCACAACAACAAGATAAACCCAACAAATCTCAAAACCCACATTTTCGAATAATACTTCCAAAAATCATAACAATTCCGAACGTCGCTCTAATTCAAAACCGACAGATAATAAACGATCAGAACTCTGTAGAGAACAACATACTCGAATCTAGAACGATTCTAACAACATCCAAAAACTAGAATGTATCCGATCGTAGAAGAACTTACAATATAACAGAGCTCTCACTGCAGTGATCGATAATCTGCCTTCAGAATTAATTTCTAACGGACGGATCGACCGGAAACCGAGATTGGAAGAGCTTGGAAACGTTTTCCCCAAGCTTCAATGGAGTTCACGGTTGAGAGGAAGAGGAGGAGCTCCTTTTGAGAGTCAAAATAAGTGTAGATAATATATAAAATTCCATATTTGCATTTTAGTCCCTGAAATTTCCAAAATTTGCAAAAAGGACCTTGATCAAAATCAAACCGGCTCGAGAACTCTGTAATCTCTGATTAACTCAAATAAACTCATTTAAGATAAAAACGGGGCGTTACAGATGTATTTCATGAGAAAACCAAGCACATAGATGTCCATTTGCAATTTGTAAGGGAAATCATTTTTGGAGGTCAAGTTAGAGTACAGAAGATTGATACAACTGTAAATCCAGCTGACATGTTAACTAAGTTCATTCTTGTGAGCAAACTCAAAGATGCTTTGAGGATGCTCAACATAATGGAGTAGCAGATCCTACTGTTACATTGGAACGTCAGTGGAGTCTACTGTTTTTTTTATATGAGCCAAAGGTGGATATTTGTAGAGTTATTATGTTGACTCATATTTGTTGACTTAATTGAATGGCTAGGATTTAATCACAAGTGTCAGGCTCATCCAACGGCATACATACATTCTTAGTTATATATCAAGAATTAGCAGTTAGGTGAGTTGGTTAACAGAGGTGATTATATTCCAGCCACTCGGGTGTTATCTCGTTGCATAGATTGACTCATCAGATAAGAAAAGAAGAAATCAAATACTCTGTGATTGGGGAAAAGTTGGAGATCCTTTGAGCTTGAAGATCTCGGTGAACACAGGCTCAAGAAGATATTAAAGAAAGCAGATCAAGCTTGTATCTTCTCTCAATTTTCTGTATGAGTGCGTGTGTATTGGTTTGAATCCCAAAAGAGAATTGATATGATTGTATAAACTTCTTGATCATTGTAGATTCCATTGGAGTAATCCAAGAACCTTAGATGTAAGGTAATTAAAACCCAAACCAAGTAAAACTCTGGTGTTCTTGATTGCGTTTATTGTTTATTATTGCTCTCGGTTTATTCTCAATATTCTTGTCACACCCTCTTATAACCACACCCTTTCCATCTGCCTCTTCTTTTCTACCTTAGAGTCTCCACTCCTCAATCAAGGCAACTTTGATAGAATGTCTAATTTTGACAGTTCTTTTCTCATGTTCGATATGAATGCCATAATTATTTTAGTTTGAAATAGCATTACTTCTTATTTTCCAATGCTACCATTTTCCCAATATTTTTAAATAAAAAAAAACTTAAAGTGAGTAGAGAGCCTTCCTCCTGCTGCAGCAGTAAATATCGCCAGAAACTTTATCATAATAGCATACATTTTTCTGGCTTCTCAGTTATATTACTAGTTGTGCTTTAAGTACATGTTATAAGTTTTTGTTTAAAGTTGTATTATGTACACAGCAGGAAGATGAATTTAGGCTGGAATAGACTATCATGAAGTTCCGATTCCGAATATCACACACGTGGTTATTGTATTTGACCAGCTAAATAGGTGTGATATAAATCTACTGGCAAGCGTACCAGGTCAAGTAATAGTAAAGTGGACTGAGAGTCCAAGTATCGATCCCACAGGGACTGTTGTTGTAACGCCCCGTTTTTATCTTAAATGAGTTTATTTGAGTTAATCGGAGATTACAGAGTTCGCGAGCCGAATTGATTTTGATCAGGGTCCTTTTTGCAAAATTTGGATTTTTCAGGGACTAAAACGCAATTTTGGAGTTTAATATATTATCTACACATGAGACTAGTCTTCATTTCTCCTCATATTCTCCCTTGGGCGTGAACCACCATTGAAGACGCCTCCTTGGAGCTTTTGGGCTTTCAAAATCCAGTCCGAGCTCGATCCGTCCGTTAGAAATTATTTCTGAAGGCAGATTATCGATCACTGTAGTGAGAGCTCTGTTATATCGTAAGTTTTTCTACGATCAGATACATTTTAGTTTTTGGATGTTGTTAGAATTGTTCTAGATTCGAGTATGTTGTTCTCAACAGAGTTCTGATCGTTTATTACCTGTCGGTTTTGAAATAGAGCGACGTTCGGATTTGTTATGATTTTTGGAAGCCATTTTCGAAAATCATGGTTTTGAGATTTGTTGGATTTGCCTTGTTATGGTTGTATTGGCTTTGATATGAGTTGATATCGCTATTGAACTGCTGTCTGCGTTGTCGGTTTGTTCAGTTATAGCCGTTATGCCGTCGGTTTGAGTTTTGAAGATTTGAACCGTTTTTGAAGTTGTTGAACTTGGCTTGTAAGTCGATCATGGTAATTGATCTTTGATTTGTATCTGAACAGATTCGTTTGGAGTTTGTCAAGCCCAGGGTTAACAGCATTTTGATCGTCAAGAGTTGGACGAAGATCGGTAAAGAGTTTTACCTTGAGCCTTGTTGTTGTTTAGATTGGTTAGACTTTGATACAATCTTTTGTTGTAGCTTCCCAGAAGTTGGAACTACTGCCTTGAAAGGTAAAAGCAGTCATCATCGCGGGATAGCATACTCGAGACAGTTGGTTCTCAAGTTTTCCCTTTTAAATCACATATTGCATCAATTCTTGTTCTAGCATGTGGAACTTGTATTTGTTGGTTGATTGAGTTTCGTTATGTGAATTTTGCTTATATTTATGCTATGCATTCATCTTGAGCCTACTTGGTTTACAGCGGGCAGAACCGCCCTTTTTGTTTTAGACAATTGGGAACTATGATTGAGTGGCCCAGGTCGTAGTCCTTTCGCCTAGTGCTAGCATACTCATTATGGTTGCTCAAAGTCTAGAGGAGTGGGATACGTGGCACCACCTCGATTGGGAGGATCGGTGAGTCGTTACGTGATCTCATCCTCGGGATCCCAAAAGCACAGCAGCAATCCCTCGTTTATCAGATTTGATAACCCATTTTAAAAACATGCATTCATTACGTTAACATTGATTACATGTTACCTTGAAAGCATGTTTATTGACTTTATTATTTGCTATGTTGCTTTTACTGGGATTATCTTTCTCACCGGTTATCCGGCTGTTGCTTTGTTTTGTATGTGTACTTGGCAACAGGTGGGGCAGTGTAGTGACCCAACCCGGATCTACTACCTAATCAGAGTTATAGTAAAAGCGCATGCAATAAAAGCTTAAAGTGTAAAGAGCGGATAATTAAAATATAACAAATCCAATCGGCATAATACAACCGACGCTATCACAAGTGTATAAATACTGTTTATACAACCAAATCGAAGGTTCAGGGTAAATAAATCCCTACCCTCTACAAACTCGCACTCTCCAAGCTCAATCCTGCTGAGATTCGCCTGGACCGTCCAGCCTCAAACCTGCCCCGCCACAAGGTACACAACGAATACCCAAACACAGGGGCGTGAGCTAGAACGCTCAATATGAAGCAATGATATAAATACAAATATGCACACACAGATGATTTAAAACTCAAGTGAAAACACTTGCTCATGGCGCCGAGAATATACAGTACCGGCTAGAGAGCTACTCCGCGGGGTACTCGTATATTTCATATCAGGGCTGAGCCAACCCCATCCTGACCCGAATCCAAAACAGGATACAAGCCTCATATAGAAACTGTCATACGTGACTCGAGTCCAAAATGAGATCATCGTTCCCTATGGAGACTGTCAATGACTCACATCTCTCCGGATGCAGTCACACGTAAAATCATGTATGTGCTAAGGCGGTAAAACATGCTAAAACATGATAAAATATATAGCACATACTCATGCAACATATAAGCAAATATATCATGCCGGCTATCTCGGTCAGTACTTACGTACCTCTAACACTGCTGGTCAAACCTAGTTCTGCTGGTCTAGACTCCAAGCCTACTAGTCCAGTCTACTAGCTACTACAATGCAAATATCCATGCATCAACAATTAAGCTCTAAAAGCCTTAATTAAGCTATTGCATACTCTTAAATATTTTTAGGATGCCAATGCTATACCTACGTCCGTCGTTAGCCCTTTGCTGACGATAGCCTCAAAACTAGGCCAAAGCTCCGCGATGACGTCTAGATCACTAAGCCACTTCCGGATTCCCCGTAGGACGCCTAGATCTCCCTAGATCTGAGTTAGAAGGCTTAGAAATCAGAGAGAAGAGAGGGAATTGGTGTGAGAAATGAGCATCTCGAACCCTATATTTATAGGCGACGTTCGGAATCTCCGAACCCAGTTCGGAACGTCCGATCACGATCGAAACTTCCGATCGCCCCTTCGGAGATTCCGATCGCCCGATATTACGTCAGCCATGACATCACCTTGCTGACATAACCGATGACATGTACACTGAGTCCGATCGGAGCTTCCGATCTCGCCGACGGAGCTTCCGATCCTGGCACGGAGCTTCTGATCCACTTCGGATCGTCCGAACTCCTCTTCGGACCGTTCGATCCTGCTGAACCAATTCAATTACTTCGAGTGCTCTGAATCCATTTCTGATGTCCGTTATCCCAACAGGTACTTACTTAATCATGTTTTACTTAATCTAAACATGATCACGTGATTAATTACTCATTTAATCACTAATCAGAAATGCGGGTTACTACATTCTCCCCCACTTAAGAAATTTCGTCCTAGAAATTTAAGTCTTAGAGAAAAACATAAATAGCCAACCAAATGTTCTTTATTACAAGCACAAACTCGATACAAAGAAGTACAAAATCTCAAAACAACTCGGGATGCTCGGCTAACATCCAACTCTCCAACTCCCAAGTAGCTTCCTCTGTACCTCTGCGCTGCCACTGTACCATTACCAACGGTATGCGCTTGTTACGAAGCACCTTGTCCTTCCGATCAAGAATCCTGAGAGGTTTCTCCACATATGACAAATCCTGATCCAGTTGCACCTCAGTCGGATGCAAGATGTGCGACTGGTCTGCCACGTACTGTCTCAATAAAGACACGTGAAACACATCATGAATCTTTGAAAGATTCGGTGGCAATGCTAGATGATAAGCCACGTCCCCGACCTTCTCGAGAATCTCGAAAGGACCAATAAATCTCGGTGACAACTTACCCTTGCGACCAAACCTCATCACCTTCCAAAAAGGTGACACACGCAAGAAAACATACTCTCCTACCTCAAAATGAAGTGGCCTGCGGTGAGTGTTCGCGTAGCTAGCCTGTCGATCCTGGGCTGCCTTAATCCTGCGTCGGATCAACTCTACTGCATCAATCATCTGTTGAATCATCTGAGGACCCTCAACCTGACGCTCGCCAACCTCGTCCAAAAACAAAGGTGTACGACAACGGCGTCCATAAAGAGCCTCAAATGGTTCCATGCCAATGCTGCGGTGGAAACTATTGTTGTAGGCGAACTCCACCAAGGGTAAATGATCATGCCACGCTGGACCAAAATCCATTACCGCCGCGTGAAGCATATCCTCTAGAGTGCGAATAGTACGCTCCGACTGTCCGTCCGTCTCTGGATGATAAGCTGTACTCAAGCTCAAAGTAGTACCAAGGGCTCGCTGGAAACTACCCCAAAATCTCGAGGTGAATCTCGGATCTCTATCGCTGACAATGCTCAACGGAATCCCATGCAATCGAACAATCTCCCGCACATACAATTGCGTCATCCTATCAAAAGTGTAATCGCGGTTATAGGGAAGAAAATGCGCTGACTTCGACAACCGATCCACGACAACCCAAATAGCATCACAATTCCTGGAATACATAGGCAAGTGGGTGACAAAGTCCATCGTCACATGCTCCCACTTCCATTCAGGAATCTCTAAGCTGTGAAGTAACCCTCCGGGTCGTCTAAACTCTGCGTTGACTTGTTGACACACAAGGCATCGGGATACAAACTGATAAATGCTGCGCTTCATCCCTTTCCACCAAAATCGAGTGCGAAGATCCTTATACATCTTCATGCTGCCTGGATGTACAGAGAATCGACTACGGTGAGCTTGCGATAAGATCTCCTCCCTCAAAGTAGAATCCTCGGGTACCATAACTCGACCAGAAAGACACAACAGACCGTCTCCTTGCAGATGAAAACCAAAAGTATTATCACCCTCAGCCAGGTGGGCCAACTTCTGAGTCTTCAGATTAGAATTCTGAGCTTCCCGGATTCGTCTGTATAGCGCTGGCTCTGCAAGCACAGAAGAAACACGAATCCCTTGCTGTTCTTTCTTATGACGGAATGTGAATCCTAAAGAACAACACTCCTCCACTGCCTTCGAAACTGAACTGGTATGAAGGGAACTCACATAAATCTTGCGACTAAGCGCATCAGCAATGGGGTTAGAAGAACCTGGATGGTACTTGATCTCACAAACGTAATCCTTCAACAGATCCATCCAACGACGCTGCCGCATGTTCAACTTAGCCTGAGTGAACAGATACTTCAAACTCTTATGATCGGTGAAGATCTCAAATTGTTCTCCGTACAAATAGTGACGCCATATCTTAAGAGCAAAGACAATGGCTGCAAGCTCTAAATCATGTACGGGATAGTTCTCCTCGTGAGTCTTCAGCTGTCTGGAGGCATAAGCGATCACATGGCCATTCTGAGTCAACCACACCCCAAACCCTGGAGAGAAGCATCAGTGAAGACTACAAAACCACCTGATCCAGACGGTAAAGCAAGAACTGGAGTTGTCATCAGACGACGTCTCAACTCACAAAAACTGTCTTCACAAGCATCAGACCAAACGAAAGAAACGTCTTTATTCGTCAACTGAGTCAATGGCTTAGCTATCTGAGAGAAATTCTCCACAAAACGACGATAGTATCCTGCTAAACCAAGGAAACTACGAATCTCAGAAGCTGTAGTCGGACGTGACCAATTCAAAATAGCCTCTGTCTTTCTAGGATCCACAAATACGCCCTCCTGAGAAATGACATGACCAAGGAACACTACTCGGTCAATCCAGAAGTCACACTTACTCATCTTCGCGTACAACTGTCTCTCCCTCAAGACCTGCAGTACAATATAGAGATGGTAGGCATGCTCATCCATGCTGCGAGAGTACACCAAAATGTCATCGATGAACACCACCACGAACTTATCCAGAAAGTCGCGGAAAACTCTGTTCATCAGATCCATAAAAACAGCTGGAGCATTCGTCAAACCAAACGGCATCACTAGAAACTCATAGTGTCCATACCGCGTACGAAATGCTGTCTTAGGAACATCCTCCTGTCGAACTCGCAACTGATGATACCCAGACCGAAGATCAATCTTCGAATAGACAGATGTACCCTGCAACTGATCAAAGAGATCATCTATCCGCGGAAGAGGATACTTATTCTTCACTGTCGCTTGATTTAATTGACGGCAGTTGATACACAACCGCATTGAACCATCCTTCTTCTTGACAAACAGTACTGGGGCTCCCCATGGCGAAACACTAGGTCGAATATAACTCTTATCAAGAAGATCTTTCAATTGCTTCTAGAGCTCTTTCATTTCTGATGGTGCCAATCGGTAAGGAGTTTTGGAAATCGGTGCAGTCCCTGGCACTAACTCAATGAAAAACTCAATCTCCCTAACTGGTGGCAAACCTGGAATCTCCTCCGAAAACACATTTGGAAAGTCACGAACCACTGGTATCTCTTGGATATCTGGCTCTCCTAAGGATGCGTCAATGGCGTAGATAAGGTAGCCTTCCCCGCCAGATTCTAACGCACGCCAGGCCTTCAAAGCTGAAACCACTGGCATCGTGGGTCGCGCTCCCTCACCATAGAAATACCACAACTCGTCATCCTCTGGACGGAACTAAACAAACCTCTGATAGCAATCCACTATCGCTCGGTAGGTAGTCAATAGATCTATCCCAATGATGCAATCGAAATCCTCCATCGCTAGAATCATCAGGTTAGCACTAAGTTGATGTCCCTCGAAATCCAAAACACAACCCACAACTAGACGCTTGGCTAAAACCTCGCTACCCATAGGAGTAGAAACCACTAATAACACGTCTAGAGGAATATATGGCAACTTATACTTCTTAGCAAAACGTGCTGAGACAAAATAATGCGATGCACCGGTATCAATTAAAACATATGCAGGAAAACCACATAAACTACAGATACCTGCAATCATCCGATCGCTGTCAGCCTCTGCCTGCTCCTGGTTAAGCGCAAAGACCTGACCCTGGGCACGTGGCCTCAAAGAAGAATGACCCCGAGAAGGAGTCTGAGTAGGCTGTCTCTGAGACTGCTGCGGCTGCTGGCGCTGCTGCGAATACTGCTGCTGGAAAGGTGGCTGCTGGTACTGAGGTGGCTGAACAGATGCCTGAGAACCTCTGGAACCACTCGCTGCCCCAATCAGCATAGGACAATCTCTCTTCATGTGACCCTCCTAGCCACACTGGAAACATGCAGTGGCTGACCGACCACACTGCCCTGGCGGATGTCTGCGTCGGCACTGAGTATACCGGTTCGGTCTCTTTCCACCAAAACGATGCACCCCACCAGATCCAGAGGAAGAAGAAGAAGTACCTCCTGGCTTCTTGACGGACTGTCCTCTCAGACCCAAAGGACTAGAGCTCGCTGGCCTGGAAGAAGAAGAGTAAAGTCCCTTGTTCCTCCGAATACTGTCCTCGGCCTGGCGACAACGGTCCACCAAATCCTCGTAAGTCCCATCGCCGCCCACAGCAACCATCCGATGAATGTCAGGATTCAAACCCTGAAGGAAATGATCAAACTTCGCCATAGAACTATCAGCAATATGAGGACAAAAGGGTAGCAGATCAAAGAACTTCTGCTGGTACTCCTCGATCGTCATCGTCCCCTGTCGCAAACTCAACAACTCACTGGCTTTTGCCTGACGAAGAGCTGGAGGAAAATAAAATCTCTGATAAGCAGTACGGAACTCCACCCAAGTAGCTGCACCTCTAGCTGCTATGAATGGTGCGGAAGTAGATCTCCACCACTTCCTCGCTCTGCCCTCAAGCATAAAGGCAAGAATCTCCATCCTATCCTCAGCCGTACAACGGAACTCCTGGAAGCACTGCTCCATCCTCTCCATCCAATCCTCCGCCTCTTCAGCTGTCTCACCACCCGTCAAAGGCTTCGGGCTAACTTCTTTGAATCTACGCATGCTCACTCGCCTGCGCTCCTCGGGCTATCCCCGATGTCTACGATCGTCCGGATCGCCCCAACGACCGCCGTCTATGCTACCGTGACTTTCGTCGTAATCTGCCATCTGTTACATAAGAACAGATAATTACTTAATCTGCTTTACAATATTCCCAGTGCAATGCGTCGCTCTGATACCAAAAATGTAGTGACCCAACCCGGATCCACTACCTAATCAGAGTTATAGTAAAAGCGCACGCAGTAAAATCTTAAAGTGTAAAGAGCGGATAATTAAAATACAACAAATCCAATCGGCAAAATACAACCGACGCTATCACAAGTGTATAAATACTGTTTATACAACCAAATCGAAGGTTCAGGGTAAATAAATCCCTACCCTCTACAAACTCGCACTCTCCAAGCTCAATCCTGCTGAGAGCCGCCTGGACCGTCCAGCCTCAAACCTACCCCGCCACAAGGTACACAACGAATACCCAAACACAGGGGCGTGAGCTAGAACGCTCAACACGAAACAATGATATAAATACAAATATGCGCACACAGATGATTTAAAACTCAAGTGAAAACACTTGCTCATGGCGCCGAGAATATACAGTACCGGCTAGAGAGCTACTCCGCGGGGTACTCGTATATTCCATATCAGGGCTGAGCCAACCCTATCCTGACCCGAATCCAAAACAAGATACAAGCCTCATATGGAAACTGTCATATCTGACTCGAGTCCAAAATGAGATCATCGTTCCCTATGGAGACTGTCAATGACTCACATCTCTCCGGATGCAGTCACACGTAAAATCATGTATGTGCTAAGGCGGTAAAACATGCTAAAACATGATAAAACATATAGCACATACTCATGCAACATATAAGCAAATATATCATGCCGGCTATCTCGGTCAGTACTTACGTACCTCTAACACTGCTGGTCAAACGTAGTTCTGCTGGTCTAGACTCCAAGCCTACTAGTCCAGTCTACTAGCTACTACAATGCAAATATCCATGCATCAACAATTAAGCTCTAAAAGTCTTAATTAAGATATTGAATACTCTTAAATATTTTTAGGATGCCAATACTATACCTGCGTCCGTCGTTAGCCCTATGCTGACGATAGCCTCAAAACTAGGCCAAAGCTCCGCGATGACGTCTAGATCACTAAACCACTTCCGGATTCCCCGTAGGACGCCTAGATCTCCCTAGATCTGAGTTAGAAGGCTTAGGAATGATAGAGAATAGAGGGAATTGGTGTGAGAAATGAGCATCTCGAACCCTATATTTATAGGCGACGTTCGGAACCTCCGAACCCAGTTCGGAATGTCTGATCACGATCGGAACTTCCGATCGCCCCTTCGGAGTTTCCGATCGCCCGATATTACGTCAGCCATGACGTCACCTTGCTGACGTAACCGATGACGTGTACACTGAGTCCGATCGGAGCTTCCGATCTCACCGACGGAGCTTCCGATCTCGATCGGAGCCTTTGATCCTAGCACGGAGCTTCCAATCCACTTCGGATCGTCCAAACTCCTCTTCGGACCATCCGATCCTGCTGAACCAATTCAATTAATTTGAGTGATCTGAATCCATTTCTGATGTCCGTTATCCCAATAGGTTCTTACTTAATCATGTTTTACTTAATCTAAAAATGATCACGTGATTAATTACTCATTTAATCACTAATCAAAAATGCGGGTTACTACAGGCAGGACCAAGTCAGCGTAGGCCTGGCTAGCAGCAAGACGGAGAGCTAGTAGTGAGACTCGGTTTAGAAGTCATGTCAGCATGTCTACCTAGTATATGTTAGAACATGTTTAGTTATCGAACTTCGTTTTTATGTTGTATTGATTATGCGAGCCTTGTCGACATGTTATCATCACATATTCTATATTTGGAGCGGTTGTATGACTCCAGTACTTCATGTATTAGTTGGAGAACTTGTGATTGCAATGCATGATATTATTTTGTGGGTTTTGGACTCAAGTTTCTAGCATGAATTCTGTTGTTTTTGGCTCTGTTTCTGTCGCCGCTCGATCGGCAATATGTTGCGGATCGAGCGAGGGCATTTTGATGCAGTTCTATTTTGGAATTTTTGTGGCTCGCTTTATCCACAAGATCTTACGGATCGAGCGAGGGCTGGTTTTTTCGGGCAGAACCTTTTGAGTTTTTGGCTCGCTCGATCGGTAAGATCTTACCGATCGAGCGAGGCACTTTTTCAAAAAAAAAAAAATCTTTATTGCTTTTAACCTTTGGTTATTGTATGCCTTATTGTTATTTAATCCCGAGATTAGTCGTTTGGAACCGAGTTCTCACATTAAGTGGTATCAGAGCATTAAGATTCTTGGTTGAACTAGAGTGAGTGGGGTAGATCGAGTCTGCGTGTATTGGCTCCTCGCATGTGTTTGAATTATTTTAACTGTGTACTTAACTCCATGCGAGCATGCTTTATTATTGAGAATTATTGAATTACATGGTTATGTGATTTAATTTATAAAGCATGATCTACTTGAGATATAACTGTTTCTGTTATCGACTGGTATCCGGTATTCCAAGAGGTTGTAAGGGCACTGATTGTAGCGATTGAGATATCTCGTGTCCTAACCTTTGATTATCAGATGGGTCCTTGTCGAGTGATAAACAGAAACACACCTCCAGTTATTCCTACGACTGAGTAAGCTAGCACTGAAGTTGATCAGTTGGATTCTTCAGCGACTCCTATGGAAACCTTGCTGAAGAGGTTTCAGTCGTTCAATCCGCCGTTGTTGATGGGTTCAGAAAATCCAGTTGACTGTGAGAGTTGGTTGGATGATATGGATCAGTTGTTTGATTCCATTGACTACACCGATGACCGCCGAATCAGGTTAGTAATTCATCAGCTGCGTGGTGGTGCTAAGAGCTGGTGGATCATGACAAAGAAAGCATTTGAGAGTAGAGGTACAGAGGTTACTTGGACTCTTTTTAAATCTGAGTTTTATAAGCGGTTTTTCCCTATCTCGTATCGTAAGGATAAGGGAGCAGAGTTTGCAAATCTGAAGCAAGGGAATCTGAACATAGAAGAGTACGTTGCCAAATTTAATAGTCTATTGTGTTTTGCACCGCTAATTGCCGGAGATGAAGAAGCTAAGGCAGATCAGTTCATCAATGGGTTGAACCCCGAAGTCTTCACGTTGGTTAACACCAACAGGCCTAACAACTTTGCGGATGCCATGAATCACGCAAAGGGAGCAGAAGCAGGCTTGTGGAGGCAAAGAGGTAATCAGGTGGCACCTCAACAACAGAGGCAGTATCAGAACCAACCGTCTCAGTATCAGAATCAACCATCTCAGCATCAGAACCAGCAGCAGAGGTATGAAGGTGGTAGCAGTGGGGGAAACAGAAAGGATTAGTACAAGGCAAGAGGTAAACAGTTCAAAAGGCAGGGGAACAATTCGTCTAGTTCCAGTGGTTCCCGACAGTTTGGTTTAGGACAGAGCTCTGGATCATCATCCTTGTACTGCAGCAAGTGTGGAGGAAGACACTCACCGGATCAGTGTGTGGGAGTCATTGGCAATTGTAACACCTGTCAGCAACCGGGACACTTCTCTAAGGTGTGCCCACAATGTAACAGAGATAGAGCTCAGAGTGGGAGTTCTTCTAGACCTGCAGCTCAGCCTGAGAGGCAGTCTTCTGCAGTTCACTCTTTCCAGCCCCAGCAGCAGAACAGACAGGGAGGTAAAACTACTGCAAACCAGCCTCCGAGACAGCAGGCACGAGTTTTCGCCTTGACAGAGGATCAGGCTCAGGCAGCACCTGATGATGTTATAGCAGGTAACTGTTCGATTTTTGGTTATTCTGCTCATGTTTTGATAGATACAGGTGCTTCCCATTCCTTTTTATCTGAGAAATTTGTGTTATTGCATGCCTTGCCTACTGAGTTGTTGCCTAATATAGTAGCTGTTACTTCACCATTGGGTGGAGGAATTGTTTCTGTCAGACTAGTCAGGAACTGTGAACTTTGTTTTGAGGGGAATTTGTTATAATTCGACTGTATTGTGCTTGGACTGTCATATTTTGATTGTATTGTCGGTATAGATGCTTTGACCAAGTACAGGGCAACAATTGATTGTTTTCTAAAGGTTGTCAGGTTCAGACCTGAAATGGCAGACGAGTTGAAATTCTTTGGTAAGGGTTCTCGATCTAGAATTCCTTTGATTTCAGTGTTATCTATGACTCGTTTGTTACAGAGAGGTGCAGAAGGATTTTTGGTTTATGCGGTTGATGTACTGAAATCTAGCCCAGCTTTGGTAGATTTACCGGCGGTTAGAGAATTTGCTGATGTGTTCCCGAAAGATGTTCCTGGTTTGCCACCTATTCGAGAAATCGAATTCAGCATTGACTTAGTGCCAGGTACTCAACCTATCTCAAAAGCTCCGTATCGTATGGCACTTATTGAATTGAGAGAGTTGAAGGAGCAGCTTGGGGATTTGATTGCCAAGGGATACATCAGACCTAGTGTATCGCCTTGGGGTGCTCCTGTGCTTTTTGTTCGGAAGAAGAATAGTTCTATGCGGCTCTGTATCGACTACCGCCAATTGAATCAGGCTACAGTTAAGAACAGGTATCCTTTACCCCGAATAGATGACCTTTTTGATCAACTGCAGGGTTCTTCTGTCTACTCTAAGATTGATCTGAGTTCAGGTTATCAGCAGTTGAGAGTGCGAGAGGAAAACGTTCCTAAGACCGCATTCAGAACGAGGTATGGTCACTTTGAGTTTATAGTCATGCCATTCGGTTTGACTAACGCTCCAGCTGTTTTTATGGGTTTGATGAACCGTATCTTTCAGCGTTATTTAGATGAGTTCGTCATTATCTTTATCGATGATATTCTTATCTACTCGAAGAACCGTACTGACCATGCAGAGCACTTGAGGACCGTACTGCAGATTTTGCGAGTTGAGCAGTTGTTTGCCAAGCTGTCTAAGTGTGAATTCTGGTTAGATCGAGTTGTCTTTCTCGGTCATATTATTTCTGAAGATGGGATTTCTGTCGATCCCAGCAAGATTGAAGCGGTTATGAATTGGCCTAGACCTACATCAGTACTTGAGATCCGAAGCTTCATGGGGTTAGCTGGATATTATCGCCGATTCATCGAGGGTTTCTCGTCTATTGCCAAGCCTATTACCCAGCTGACTCAGAAGAATGCGCCTTTCGTCTGGACTGCAGATTGTGAGGCTAGCTTTGTTGATCTGAAGAGGAGACTGACCAGTGCTCCGATTCTTTCTATTCCGAAGGATACTGGAGGTTTCACAGTCTATTGTGATGCCTCTAACCAAGGCTTGGGTTGTGTTCTTATGCAGCATAAGCATGTGATAGTGTATGCATCGAGGCAGCTGAAACTGCACGAGACTCGTTATCCGGTTCATGATCTTGAACTAGCTGCGATCGTCTTTGCTCTGAAGATCTGGCGTCACTATCTTTATGGTGAGTCTTTAGAGATCTTTTCTGACTATAAGAGCCTTAAGTACTTGTTTTCGCAGACAGAGCTGAATATGAGACAGAGAAGTTTAGATCTGTTGAAGGATTTCGACTGTGAAATCAAGTATTATCCGGGAAAGTCGAATGCAGTTGCAGATGCCTTGAGCCGAAAGCTTTGTTCTTTATCTCTTTCTACTATTGGTGTTTCTCAGTTGATCGATGATTGTTGCACTTCTGGTTTAGAGTTTGAAACAGATAGGGAGACTATCAGAGTGTTTGTTATTCAAGCCGAGCCGGAGTTGTTTGTTGCAATCAGAGAAGCACAGAAGTCTGAGCCGAGCATTCAGGTTTCAGTAGAGAAAGTCAGATCGGGACATCAGTCTAAATTCCAGGTTAGAGATGATGTTTTATTTGTGAATAACCGTATTGTTGTGCCTGATATTCCGGAGTTGAGACAGCGTATTCTCCGAAAGGCTCATTGCAGTCGGTTTAGTATTCATCCTGGAGGTCGTAAGATGTACAATGATCTGAAGATTCAGTTCTGGTGGAAGAGAATGAAGAGCAACATCGCGAGGTTTGTATCTCGGTGTTTGAACTGTCAGCAAGTGAAAGCAGAGCGGAAACGATCGGGTGGTCTATTGCACAGCCTATCTGTTCCTGAATGGAAATGGGATCACATCTCTATGGATTTCGTCACGAAGCTACCACGATCCGTTCGAGGATGCGATGCTATTTGGGTAGTGATCGACCGATTGACGAAGTTTGCTTGTTTTATTCCATACAGGATGACGTATCGTCATGATCAGATGGCTGAGTTGTATGTTAGCAATGTTGTGAGATTGCATGGTGTGCCGAAGTCGATCGTTTCAGACAGAGATCCTAGATTCACTTCGCACTTCTGGCATAGTCTTCAGGAGGCACTTGGTACTCGATTGCATCTGAGTACAGCTTATCATCCTCAGACAGATGGACAGTCAGAGAGGACTATCCAGACGTTAGAGGATATTCTACGAGCGGTAGTGCAAGACTTTGGAACTAGTTGGCAAGATTATTTGCCTCTTGTTGAGTTTTCTTACAACAACAGCTTCCAAGCAAGTATCGGTATGGCGCCTTTTGAGGCATTGTATGATAAGAAATGCCGATCTCCGTTGTTTTGGGATGACTTGTCCGAGTCACCAGAATTGGGACCGGATCTGCTTAGAAATATGGCAGAGCAAGTTAAGGTCATTCAGTCTAGAATGAAGTCAGTTCAGGATAAACAGGCGAAGTATGCGAACGTCAGACGTAGACCTCTGAGTTTTGAGCAGGGAGACCGTGTATTCCTTAATATTTCTCCTTTCAGAGGCACTGTCAGATTCGGAAAGAGAGGGAAGTTATCTCCGAGATTCATCGGTCCGTACAAAATTCTCGAGAAGATAGGCGATCTTGCCTACAGACTTGCACTTCCTCCGTCTTTATCGGGTATTCACGACGTTTTTCACGTCTCTATGCTGTGGAAGTATCATCCAGATCCTTCTCATATCCTTCAGCCTGATGAAGCCGAGTTAGACGAGACTCTGAGCTATTTTGAACGACCGATTCAAATCCTTGATCGAAAAGAAAAGCAACTCAGAACCAAGTTGATTCTGTTGGTGAAAGTGCAGTGGAGCCGTCACGGAGTCGAGGAAGCGACTTGGGAGACAGAATATGACATGAGGCAGCGATTTTCGGAGTTATTCGGATGACGTGAGTTCTTCTTACTGTCTTTAGTTCTTTATTCTATCTTATGAGTTGTGGTTCTTGTTGATTTTGAGGACGAAATCTCTTCTTAGAGGGGGAGAATTGTAACGCCCCATTTTTATCTTAAATGAGTTTATTTGAGTTAATCGGAGATTACAGAGTTCGCGAGCCGACTTGATTTTGATCAGGGTCCTTTTTGCAAAATTTGGATTTTTCAAGGACTAAAATGCAATTTTGGAGTTTAATATATTATCTACACATGAGACTAGTCTTCATTTCTCCTCATCTTCTCCCTTGGGCGTGAACCACCATTGAAGACGCCTCCTTGGAGCTTTTGAGCTTTCAAAATCCAGTCCGAGCTCGATCCGTCCGTTAGAAATTATTTCTGAAGGCAGATTATCGATCACTGCAGTGAGAGCTCTGTTATATCGTAAGTTTTTCTACGATTAGATACATTCTAGTTTTTGGATGTTGTTAGAATCATTCTAGATTCGAGTATGTTGTTCTCGACAGAGTTCTGATCATTTATTACCTGTCGGTTTTGAAATAGAGCGACGTTCGGATTTGTTATGATTTTTGGAAGCCATTTTCGAAAATCATGGTTTTGAGATTTGTTGGGTTTGCCTTGTTATGGTTGTATTGGCTTTGATATGAGTTGATATCGCTATTGAACTGCTGTCTGCATTGTCGGTTTGTTCAGTTATAGTCGTTATGCCGTCGGTTTGAGTTTTGAAGATTTGAACCGTTTTTGAAGTTGTTGAACTTGGCTTGTAAGTCGATCATGGTAATTGATCTTTTATTTGTATCTGAACATATTCGTTTGGAGTTTGTCAAGCCCAGGGTTAACAGCATTTTGATCGTCAAGAGTTGGACGAAGATCGGTAAAGAGTTTTACCTTGAGCCTTGTTGTTGTTTAGATTGGTTAGACTTTGATACAATCTTTTGTTGTAGCTTCCCAGAAGTTGGAACTACTGCCTTGAAAGGTAAAAGCAGTCATCGTCACGGGATAGCATACTCGGGACAGTTGGTTCTCGAGTTTTCCCTTTTAAATCACATATTGCATCAATACTTGTTCTAGCATATGTAACTTGTATTTGTTGGTTGATTGAGTTTTGTTATGTGACTTTTGCTTATATTTATGCTATGCATTCTTCTTGAGCCTACTTGGTTTACAGCGGGCAGAACCACCCTTTTTGTTTTAGATGTTTGGAAACTATGATTGGGTGGCCTAGGTCGTAGTCCTTTCGCCTAGTGCTAGCATACTCATTATGGTTGCTCAAAGTCTAGAGGAGTGGGATACGTGGCACCACCTCGATTGGGAGGGTCGGTGAGTCGTTACGTGATCCCATCCTCGGGATCCCAAAAGCACAGCAGCAATCCCTCGTTTATCAGATTTGATAACCCGTTTTAAAGACATGCATTCATTACGTTAACATTGATTACATGTTACCTTGAAAGCATGTTTATTGAATTTATTATTTGCTATGTTGCTTTTACTGGGATTATCTTTCTCACCGGTTATCCGGCTGT
This sequence comes from Henckelia pumila, assembly GCF_033568475.1. Lineage (NCBI taxonomy): Eukaryota > Viridiplantae > Streptophyta > Magnoliopsida > Lamiales > Gesneriaceae > Henckelia > Henckelia pumila. The sequence goes on from NC_133120.1 coordinate 39,437,431, forward strand.
TGCTTTGTTTTGTATGTGTACTTGGCAACAGGTGGGGCAGGACCAAGTCAGCGTAGGCCTGGCTAGCAGCAAGAGGGAGAGCTAGTAGTGAGACTCGGTTTAGAAGTCGTGTCAGCATGTCTACCTAGTATATGTTAGAACATGTTTAGTTATCGAACTTCGTTTTTATGTTGTATTGATTATGCAAGCCTTGTCGACATGTTATCATCACATATTCTATATTTGGAGCGGTTGTATGACTCCAGTACTTCATGTATTAGTTGGAGAACTTGTGATTGCAATGCATGATATTATTTTGTGGGTTTTGGACTCAAGTTTCTCGCATGAATTCTGCTGTTTTTGGCTCTGTTTCTGTCGCCGCTCGATCGGCAATATGTTGCGGATCGAGCGAGGGCATTTTGATGCAGTTCTGTTTTGGAATTTTTGTGGCTCGCTCGATCCGCAAGATCTTACGGATCGAGCGAGGGCTGGTTTTCTCGGGCAGAACCTTTTGAGTTTTTGGCTCGCTCGATCGGTAAGATCTTACTGATCGAGCGAGGCACTTTTTCAAAAAAAAAAATCTTTATTGCTTTTAACCTTTGGTTATTGTATGCCTTATTGTTATTTAATCCCGAGATTAGTCGTTTGGAACCGAGGTCTCACAGTTGTCAATTCTCAAGAATTAATTATTTTACTTAATCTAGACAAATTAATAAAAAAACAATCTGATTTAAATAAAAATAAAAATTTAAAATAAAAATTTCTAAAGAAATAAGAATTAAAATAACTGAAGATAAAAATAATTAAATGAGACAACCAAGACACAAGTAGGTACCAAACAAATCATGTAACATGTAGTCGATTCAGGACTCAGATTTAATCTTAATTCACGGGAATTCTCCTAATTTGTTCAAAGGACTATTTGTAGAACAATCAAACCTATTCAAATATTGATGAACTAATCTTTCGTAATTCTAATCAAATTTGAATGCATTAAATATTTATGAAAATTCAGTTTGCACCCAAACCGCACACTGAAACCGAATTCTATGTGTAGTCAGTTTTACAATATGTTGATTATCAAAGTGATCAAAATCAAAACCTCCTCTGTCGAATTGGAATCGATTAACATGCAAGCAAACAGTTGATCAGACTATTCACAAGACAAATATAAATTTGACAATCAATAAAACAAAATCAACTCTGAAAAAAGTCCCAAACAAACATCCAAGTTTTCTACATGAATTTGTTCGGTCCAATCACGCCGTCTTGGTTGAAAATAAACTACTCAATAATTGAAAACAATAGTCAAACAAAAATTAAGAAAGAAAAGAAGAAAAGAAAAAAAACTCTGATGGACCGTCCTCAATCTCCACGCCCGTAGCCGCCTCTCGCCTCTTGTCTGTGTTCTTTGCGTGTTGGATAAAAGACTGGGTGCCCGGTTAGCCAACTTGTGGCTAAGGGCTTTTGTGACTCTATGTATAAACAATCTTTGTTTAATATAATTTACATTCATTAATGGCATTATCTTTGTCTTTCTTCATATTGTTATATTGTGATATACTATTGTTGTTTTGATAAAGACCTTGAATATACTATAGTGTAAGTAAGATGAGATAGTGAATAAAGAGAGATCACTATTATGAAACACATCTTATAGTCACTGTATATTCTAAAAAGTTCCTAGTCAATTGAGCCGTCCGCTAATAAGGATAAGGATCACTCGAGATTGAGACTAGCATTTGTGATGCCAAGTACCATGTTTCATTGGTAATGGACATGGAGATGTTCAAAGCATGCAAATGGATATTCATATGATGAATGATCGAACTACCCTATTCGGACTTTCCAAGTGGTTATCACTTATCGAGTGGATAAAGTCCGCGGTTTTGGTTGTACACCATTAGTCCTTACTACTTGAAATATCATTGAGACTCTATATGCTAGTACTGTACTTTGACTCGTTTACCGACTCTATTGGGGTCATCAGGTGTCGGGATTGGGTACAGTTACGACACATATAAGAGTCGATGCTTTGTTGTCAAGGATTCACCACATACTTGCGAGTGTGGATATCCTATGCGATCTGAGGAGATATTAGTGTGACGAATCTCTGGCCAGAGTACATGATGTGTTTTAGGTTACTCGGTTTTCCTAGTAACACATGCGATGTCACTATTTGATCTCCAAGATGTAATGCATAGTTATCGAATCTCGAACGACTCTCGATGCACCAATGGTTGTTGATTCGATCAGGATATATGGATTAAGGGACCGTACTGTACGCTAACCAAAATCTACTGGTTCTTGCAGGCACTATCAGTGATACCTAAGAAATCATGGGGCGATGTTGCTAGACGCTCTTACCATGATTCGTTGGGCAAGTCGGAAATTGTTGTTCCGAGTCACAAGGAGTTGTGAGCCCACGGCTAGCTGTATCCCTGAACCATTGAGGGTCACACAAGTAATGGATTACTAAACCCCGTTGAGATAGTTAAATTTAAAGAGTTAAATTTAATAAAAGAGAAGTTGGACTTCTTAACTAAAAGGGAGTGGAATTTCCTAAAATGACATAGGGATGGACATTTTTGGAAATCACTGAATTCGGATTCAGAAAAATTATCTTAACTTTAAAAGGTGCAGAAATGGTTTCTGTGCACATTGGTGAAATCGGTTTATCAATCGGAGTCATGATGAATTTTATATTAATTTCTATAACAACGGGCTTGGCTTGTTGGGCTTAAGTTATGGATTGTGGGCCCTATGGAGTTAGAGTCCTAATACAATTATAACTTAATCTAGTCTATAAATTATCTATAAATACATGTGTAGTGTTCGAAAATTGACAATTAATTCTAGCAATTTTCAAATTCACATAAAATAATTCAAGGGGATTTTAGAAAATCCTCTGTCCCTTTTTGAGAAAATTCGGTCTGTGATTTTTGTGAAAAATTACATTCCGAATTAACAGATCAAATCTGTTTATTCTCTTCGATAAACATCTGATTGATTTCTAGTGCAATCAATCAGAGGGTTTCTGTTTTCTGTTCGTGGACCTTATTCCGGAGATTGTTAGTGAAGCCATCGGTTCCCGGGATATACAAGAAGAGCAGATTAAATTCTGTTGGTGTCCATAATCAAGCCGTTGCTTGAAGAGGTAAAATATTATTAATTGTGATTATTATTATTTTACTTGCATAATTTAATCGTAAAGTTTTGATACCCATGATATGGAATCGTTCAATATATAAAAATAAAATTTTTAAACTTCCGCTGCACCGGGTATCAATTCTTAATTGATCTGAACACGTTTTTCCAACATTGGAACCCTTAATCTGATGAATAGATCGGTATTTAAGTGTCCAAGGATCTCTAAAAGATAGCATCTATTTCGACCAAGAGTTTCCAAATATATGGAATCTGCACGCCACGCTCGCTCGAGCGAGAACAGGTCTCGCTCGAGCGAGCAACTCTCTGTCCCGGAAGATTTTTGGCAAGTCTGGCTCGCTCGAGCGAGTATAGACTCTCGCTCGAGCGAGTCAATTTTTCTGCTTCGCGTGACGATTTTGAAAAATTCATATCTTAAGTTTTAGCCGTCGGATCGAGCAGAATTTGGCACAGCAGCTTCAAAACATCTTGAACTTCATTCTGAATAGTGGAGATCGGATTTTGATCTTTTTAAAATTAAATAAGATTTTTCTACCAAAGCTGCTCCATAATTCACACTTCAAAAATCCACTTTCCTACAAAATCAACCCGAGGAGTGAAATACACACACATGCACTTAAAACACATAAAAATACATAAAATAAAACGAATGCACACAAAATAAACATAAAAATAACAAGAAATAATGCACACAAAATGCACTTATCAACACCCCCATACTTAAACCTTGCTCGCCCTCAAGCAAGACATGCAAAAACACTATGCAAACAAAAATATAAGTAAGGACAATTCATAAATGTGCACAGCCTCCGAGAAGTTCAATCACAAAACCAAAAACACAGACATGCTCTCAACTTTTCATAATACACTTTCGGTTTAATGTGAATGTGTGTGTGTGTGGAATGTCATTCCAGTTTTATGCAACTTAGACCGAATTCATCTCAAAACTGCTTAGCGACCTATGAAAAATCAGTGCAAGTTTCACTTTTCAAGTGTCCATTCCTTCCAATGACCTCTAGACATACCCACCTCCCTTGAGATAATTATTTACATACCTCTGGATTTTGCACCCGGTATTGCTTTAGCCCCAATAATTACCTGCATACTTAGCTAAAACTTTGATAGGATACAAAAAATCTTTCTCTTTTTTTTTCTAATCCCCTCGTCTATAGCCCGGATGGAGCATCAACCCCATTTTACCCGCTAACTTAGCTATGGAACAATGATTAGGATTTCAATCATTGTCCAAGCCCGGATGGAGTTGTAAAAATATTTTTTTTTCTAGGTGCGCCCAAGATCATAAGTATAAACTAGAGCCTCATCAAAATTCATAGAACACAATCAAGATCCACAAACTACCTATTGTCGTGCAATGGTCAAACAGACAGAAATTTCATCAAATCTTTCGTTACAGTCCACTGGTCTAACACAAGTGCTTATAAATATTCACGGTTCAACCTACAGTTTCTCATGTCAAGTCAAGAGCAAATTTTTTTAAAAAAACCAATTTTTCAAATAAACTTCATCATCATTGGCTATTATGACTCATCTTACTCATGCAAGACTAAACAAACAACAACAACAACAAACTAGATGCAAACAAACACAAAACATGACAGATGCAACACAAACATAACAAACAATGCAATAAACTAGTCTACCCCCCATACTTATCCAAAGCATTGTCCTCAATGCTTCAGAACAATGAACAGAATGCATAACAAACACACAAATGCAAAGACGAACAAAAACACAATGAGAACAAAAATAAAACTTCCCTAGTTTTTGATTCATCCTCTCCCTTCATGACAGTATCTGCTGGGACAGCAGCAGCAGACTGTGTATATCGGCAAGCTCGGCAAATTGGAATGGGAAACAAGTAAAAATTAAATAACAAAAACAAAAACAAAAAATAAAATAAAAAAAACAAGTGAAAGAACTCTGGGTTGCCTCCCAGTCAGCGCTAAATTTATAGTCAACAGCCCGACTATGCAGAAGCAACCATCAAAGAGTGGTTTCCGCCCATAGTAAGAATCATAAGACTCTACGTATGGGTTTTGATTTCCATCGCCCTCAAGCTTGGCGTGATATATGCATGGGAAGCTCGTCGGTCCAACAACACTCTTCAAGAACTGATTATTTTGGAAAGAGACTCCGAATATAGGCTGAAGCTCATCGAGGATGTAATATTGTGGTGTTGACGTCAATGGAAATAATGGATCTTCACATGAATATTCCTCAAAAAATATTTTCTCTTGCTCTGGCTCAATTACTTCATTCTCTTGGCAGATCTCAAAAATTGGTTCTCTAAGAAGCGCAATCTGTTCATCCAAAAGACTCAAAGACTTGATGCGGCTTTCTAAGAACTGATTTGTCACTGTCTGCCATCGTACCATGTTCTCCAATTGAGCCACATGATCCTCAAAATGCCCTATACACTCTTCTTGATTTGTGGAGTTGAATTGTGGAGGATATTGGTGACTCCAACCCTGCAGTGAAGGATCACAATGCCAATGGTAGTCAAAATCTGCCATATCATTTAACAAGTGCATAGCACTGTTATAATCTCTTTTGAACAAGTGACTGCCAGTTGTCCAAGCTCCATAATCTATCCAACTTCTTGTTGACTCATCCAACCCACCATAGAAAATTTGAACTAGAGTGTAAATTGAAAAATCATGGCATCGAAATCTGTTCGCCAAATCATTGAATCTCCCCCAAGAATCATAGAAAGGCTCCGAGTATTGTTGGTCAAACCTTGTGAACACCTGTCGATGATCCATCTCCAAGTACCTCACAAGCAAAATAAAAAAATAAAAATTAAAATTAAAAATAATGAAAAAAACGAAAAGATAGAAGGGAGAAAAATGTCTAGTCTCAAGCAAATAATCTATCCTAATATTAACTAAACAGTCCCCGGCAACGGCGCCAAAAACTTGACCGGCTAAATCGGTGTGATATAAATCTACTGAAAAGCGTATCAGGTCAAGTAATAGTAAAGTAGACTGAGAGTCCAAGTATCGATCCCACAGGAACTGTTGTCAATTCTCAAGAATTAATTATTTTACTTAATCTAGACAAAATAATAAAAAACAATCTGATTTAAATAAAAATAAAAATTTAAAATAAAAATTTCTAAAGAAATAAGAATTAAAATAACTGAAGATAAAAATAATTAAACGAGACAACCAAGACACACGTAGGTACCGAACAAATCATGTAACATGTAGTCGATTCAGGACTCAGATTTAATCTTAATTCACGGGAATTCTCCTAATTTGTTCAAAGGACTATTTGTAGAACAATCAAACCTATTCAAATATTGATGAACTAATCTTTCGTAATTCTAATCAAATTTGAATGCATTAAATATTTATGAAAATTCAGTTTGCACCCAAACCGCACACTAAAACCGAATTCTATTTCTAGTCGGTTTTATAATATGTTGATTATCAAAGTGATCAAAATCGAAACCTCCTCTGTTGAATTGAAATCGATTAACATGCAAGCAAACAGTTGATCAGACTATTCACAAGACAAATATAAATATGACAATCAATAAAACAAAATCAACTCTGAAAAGTCCCAAACAAACATCCAAGTTTACTACGTGAATTTGTTCGGCTCAATCACGCCGTCTTGGTTGAAAATAAACTAATCAATAATTGAAAACAATAGTCAAACAAAAATTAAGAAAGAAAAGAAGAAAAAAAGAAAAACTCTGATGGAGCGTCTTCAATCTCCACGCCCGTAGCCGCCTCTCACCTCTTGTCTGTATTCTTTGCGTGTTGGAACCCTTAATCTGATGAATAGATCGGTATTTAAGTGTCCAAGGATCTCTAAAAGATAACATCTATTTTGACCAAGAGTTTCCAAATATATGGAATCTGCACGCCACGCTCGCTCGAGCGAGAACAGGTCTCGCTCGAGCAAGCAACTCTCTCTCCCGGAAGATTTTTGGCAAGTCTGGCTCGCTCGAGCGAGTATAGACTCTCGCTCGAGCGAGTCAATTTTTCTGCTCCGCGCAACGAATTCGAAAAATTCATATCTTAAGTTTTAGCCGTCGGATCGAGCTGAATTTTGGACAAAAGCTTCAAAACATATTGAACTTTATTCTGAACGGTGGAGATCGGATTTAGATCTTTCTAATTTTAAATATGATTTTTCTACCAAAGCTGCTCCATAATTCACACTTCAAAAATCCACTTTCCTACAAAATCAACCCGAGGAGTGAAATACACACACATGCACTTAAAACACACAAAAATACATAAAATAAAATGAATACACACAAAATAAACATAAAAATAACAAGAAATAATGCACATAAAATGCACTTATCAGTATTCTTGTGTAGTTGTGTTGAGCATGATAGTGAGTTGTTCTATCATAAATGGAACAAAATGACATCATTTCACTTGATAGGTATGGGAATGGATCCCCTACTGTGGCCCTTGCCACAGTAGGGGGTGCTGTGGTGTCAAAACGACACCACATCACTATTTTTCTTTTTAATTTTTTTTTAGATATTTTTATTTTACTTTATTTGTCTTTTGTTTTCTTTTTTATTTTTTTTAATACAGTCTAATTTTTTTTTAGTTTTTTTATATTATCAATTTTTTTTGTATCAATTTTTTTATTATAATTTATCATTTTACAATATCTATTATAATAATACATCAACTAATTAATTATGTCAATATGAAAACAAAAATAAATAATTACATGTTTAATCCAAAAATAAATAAGTTCGGTAATCAAAAAATTAGAAAAAACTGAAATGTAAATGATAAAAAATCGAATGTTTTATATTCAAATATTTTCATTCCCTGTTGTAATGTTTTTTAAAAATGAATGGAAGAAGAAAAAAAAAGAATAATCAAACATGTGAAAAATGAGTAAAAATGAAATACAAATTATGTCTTCCTCCCAAACGAGAAAGAGAAACGATGTCCAAAAAAAAGTCCAAAAAATGAAAAATAAGCTAAAAAAAATTTTAAAAAAGAAAATTTTGAAAGGGTATAAAAGAAAGATGAAAACTAAAAGTCCAAAAAACTAAATTCTAAATAATATATATATAATTTAAAGAAGAAAATTGTGTAGTGGTGCTAAATATTTATCAGTATAAAATTATATATATACTAGTTTATTTTTAATTTTTAGTTTATAAATTTTAATTTTTTTTTTACACTTTATGACTTTTTGTTTTGTTTTGTTTTGTTTTTATTTTTTAATACAATGTAATTTTTTAAAATATATATATATATATATATATATATATATATACTATTTTCTTTTTATCTTTCAAATTTTATTGTGTAATTCTTTTGTTATAATTTATACTTTTATACTGATAATTTTTTAGTACTAATGCACAATTTTATTCTTCTATTCATTTTTTAAAAACATTTATAACAGGAAATGAGAATATTTTAATATAAAAAGTTTTATTTTTTTATCATTTGCATTTCAGTTTTTTTCTAATTGTTTGATTACCGAACTTATTTATTTTTTTGTAGTAAAACATATATTTATTTATTTTTATTTTCATATTGACATATTTAATCCGTTGGTATATTATTATATTATATATTGTAAAAATATAAATTATAACAAAAATTTGATACAAGAAAAATTGACAATATAAAAAAATTAAAAAATTCAACTGTATTAAAAAAGGTAAAAAAAAAAAAGAAAACAAAAAACAAATAAAGTAAAATCAAAATATATATTAAAAAAAATTGTGCTGTGGTGTCGTTTTGACACCATAGCATCCCCTACTGCCACTCCCCATATCTAAGAGCATTTACAAGGATATGAGGAAGTTGGTGGGGTCAAGTTGGTAACTTGATCGCATGATGATGTCAGCGTTGATAACTTCATTGTGTGTTCCTACAATGGTGTGATGATGTTGTAGTGGTGATGTTGAAATAATATTTTTTTAATCAATTAAATAATTCTTTTAAAACATAATAAAAATACAAATAAATATAACAAATTAAAAATAAACATAATTATTAAAATTAAAATTAAAAAACTACATTAAAAAAATGCACATAAATATAAAAAATAATATTTTTTTAAAACGTAAATTTTTTTTAAAAAAACATACATAATATTCCAAAATAAAAAACAAACATGAAAAAAAAGACACATGAATTAAACTTGAAACAAGTAAATAAAAAAAGAATTTAATTGATTTTAAAAAATATAGTCGTTGACCTTTTTAAATATTTTTAAACTTTTTGATTTTTTTTACAAGTTATTTAATTTATTTTTAATTAAAATCATTTTTATAAATTAAAATAATAGACCAACTCATATCAACTCATGTTCATGTTTAAAAAAAATTTTAAAAAAAAGAAAAAACAAAAGATTGGTGGGGCCGCGCATAAAAAAAATTCAAAAAAAAAAACAAGATTTGTGGGCTTCATCGCGCAGAGAATCTTCGCGCGGGGCCCACAATCTTGATTGCACATGGAAGTTTCCGCGTGCAGTTTCATTGCCCCTTGGAGGGGGCAATAATTAAATAGAGCGATCATGTTGGGAACCATTATTGGATTTTTTCCCCCAATATTTAGAGCCGAGATTTGTGATTTTTTTTTTGGAAGCAAAAAGTTTAGGACATGATATCTAATATGTTCTGCTAATGAATTTTATTCTGTAATCATTTTGCATTTTCAGTGTGCAACTGGATTATTGAGTATTGAGAGCTGACAAATTCGTTTATTTAAAATTTAAAAAAATTTATGAGATAAAGTTCAATGTTATATATTTTTTGTTTGAATTTTAAAATATTAAAATGCTGATATAATTTTTTACTACTCTCGAGTTACACTGACAAATTAATTTTTGCAAGAAATACGAGACATGGTATCAGTTCAAATATGTTTGTTTTATAAACATGATTTTTTTTATTATAACTAAATTATTTATTATATAAAAAATCATAAATACACCCCAAAATTCCGGAAACAAAATAAAAACAAACAAAACATTAAAAAACAGTGTATACCATTATTTTCACACGCTTGCAACATTAATAAAAGCTTAAAAGAAGAAATCAAGATCTCATTTATTCTCTACAATGAAATATATGTGTTATCTAATAGTGTTATGTTTGGTACTCTGAGAATCACTTATTTACCAAACACATTAACTTAAACAAATTTCAGCTTTTAGCTTTTAATTTCAAACATCATACACTTATGTTTTTTTTTCTTATTTCACCATAATCTATAAATCTAATTAATTCTCCAAAAGCATAATCTTTTGCAAATACTCCTTAAATCCACCAAAAAATTTTAATATATAAGAAATAACCCCTCAATTTATAATTTATTACGTAGGCTAATTGCGACAATTCATGATTTTTGTGAAAATTTTGAAAGGCATCAAATCTCTTACAAAATTTATTTTGCTTTTTTAAAAAAAATTTAAGTTTCACCCTTTATTATAAAAACTGAAGCATACTTATTTTTTTTTATAGGAATTCTATGTTTTATTTTTTTATAAAAAAAAATGGGTCTAAAATGTTATTAATTTCACGTATGATTTATTTTGTTTTCTTGAATTTTTTATGGAGATGTTGATGTAATTAGTATTTTATTATCGTAACAATTCATTCTACAAATTAGTAAATAATATTTTGATGTTATTTTTTTTTACGGTAAGAATTCTAATATTATTAATCAAGAATGAGGTTTTTGTTTATAAGATCTACCAAACAAAACGAAAAATTTTTTGCTCCCAAACACAAGGAGATAGAGAAGAAATAACAAAATATGCGATTAAATGAGCCACTAAATTTTCCGGTCTTCGGGATTGCAGCAGCTTAGTATCTTGACTTTAGGCCAGCATGTTTCTGACTTTCGCAGGAATGGCTCTATCCAGGGACGGATCCAGGAATTAGATTTAGGATGTGCTTAAACTTAATGTTAAATAAATTATATATTATTATGAAAAATATATAAATTATATATGTTTATTGTTACGCCTTAAACGCATATAAATCTCGAATTATGAGATTAATGTTTTTAATGCATTAACAAGTCTTATTTTTCTATGTTTTGATGATTAACAAAACTAGGTTAAAATGTTACTAATATTTACATTGAGCTTATTATAGAGTTAAAATTTTCAAGATGAATTAAGACTAAATTCATACTCAAGATCAGAAACAAAATTCGAAAGTATACTGCTACGGGATCGGAAGCTCCGATTGGAGATCGGAACCTCCGATCATGATCAGAAGCGTCTTCGGAAGCTAAGGGTAGATCGAAAGCTCCGATCAGGGTTCGGAAGCTCCGATCTATTTCCAGGGAGTTTTATATTGTTCGAAATGAAGAACGGAAGCTACGTAGAACAAGTTCGGAAGCTCCGATCTATGATCGGAAGGTTCGATCATTTTTTAAGAATATTATATTGTTCGGAAGCAGATCGGAGGCAACGAAGTGAAGCAGATCGGAATCACCGAACGTGATCGGACGTTCCGATCTTGAACGGCCGCCTGATATTCTTGTCTGGAAGACTTTTGCCCGACAACACATTTATTGCGCCGATCGGAAGCTCCGAAGTGGATCGGACGTTCCGATCCAGTACACCCGCGTGTCTCAGAATTCAAATTTCGGAAGCTCCGATGCAGGGATCGGAAGTTCCGATCGATGCCGAATTTTCAGCTATAAAAAGAGGAATTCCGAGGCCAACACATCCCAACATCTTCAAGTCTCTCAATCCTCTCAAGCATTATTCAAGCCATTTGTTGAGCAATTTGTAGTCCCTTTTGAGTGTTCAAAATATATTCACATATCGAGTTGTATACGGGGTTGTAAAATCGAGGGTTGTTTGTTTGTGAGTTGGTTGCTCGGTTTTGTAAACACTTGTGTGTGAAGCCAAGTGTATTTTACGAGTGTTGAGGCTATCCTTGGAGCCCTTAAGGTCAAGAGTGTTGAGTTGTATCGGCGCGGTGATCGTTTCAAGTTGTAAGGCTATCCTTGAAGCCATCAAGGCCAAGACGTTCGAAGTGCTAGTGGATCCTTGGTTAATCGACTTAACCAAGAAGGGGAGACGTAGATGATTTATCGTCGAACTTCCATAAACATCACTTATCCCTTTTACTGCTTTATTTACATTACGCATTTATTTACCGCACTTATTATTTGATTGCTTAAGTCTTTCGCTTGCGTACTTGCATAATCGCTTTAAATTGATAAAGTTGCCAATAGAACCTAAATTCCCCCCCCCATTAGGTTCTAACAAGTGGTATCAGAGCCACCTTTTTACAAAATATTTTCAAAAAGGCTCTATGTCAAATCTAGCGAGCGACTATGCTCAAGGGCAATCAACAAATCGTCCTCCTCTTTTCAATGGCATAAACTACGGATACTGGAAAAACCGAATGTCCCTATATATCCAATCCGTAGATTATGATCTTTGGAAAGTTACTGTGAAAGGTCCCTACATACCTACTAAAGAGGTTGAGGGTGTCAAAATTCCCAAGGGAATGGATGACTTTTCCAAGGAGGACATGCGATTAATTTCTCAAAATGCTAAAACCATGAATATTCTTCATTGTTCCTTAGATATGAATGAGTACAACCGGATCTCAATGTGCTCATCCACTAAAGAGATATGGGACCAGTTGGAGATATGCCATGAAGGGACTAATCAAGTCAAAGAGACGAAGATCGATCTACTCCAACTCAAATATGAAACATTCGAGATGGAATCAAACGAAGAGGTAGATACTATGTTCCGAAGGCTTACTCAAATTATCAATGAGCTAGCCCAACTCGGGAAACAATATTCAACCAAACAAGTGTGGAGGAGAGCTCTACGCGCCTTACCCAAGGAGTGGGATGCCAAGAGGATGGCCATCATCGAGTCAAACAAAGGCGACATCGCATCCTACGATCTTGATCAACTACATGGGACTCTAAAAACCCATGAGCTGGAATTATCAACAAGGAAGGAATTAAAGAAATAAGATACCAAGGCAAAGGGGATTGCTCTATCTAGCCAATCCAAAGAAGATGATGATGATGATGATATGGCGCTCTTCGCAAGAAAGTTCAAACGATTCATGCGAGGAAACAAATTCCAAAAGAAGCCGGATAAGGAAGTTACTTGCTACAACTGTCAACAACAAGGAAACTATGCAAATGAGTGTCCTCTTAAGAAGAAAGTTGACAAGGGAAAGAATAAAGCACTTATAGCCACTTGGAGCGATAGCGACGATGACGAGGAGGAAGCCAACATCTGCCTCATGGCTAAAAGTGATGACATCGTCTCCGACGACGATGATGAGGTACCTTCCTATGACGAACTACTACATGCATATAAAAACATGTTTGATATGGCTAAATCTCTTAGAAAAGAAAATAGAAAGCTCAACATGAATTAGAAACTAAGGAGCATGAAAACCTAAGATTAAAGGATGACATAGCTCACTTAGAGAAATCTTTTGATAAATTCAATGTAAGTAGTAATAACTTGAATAATTTACTAAGCATGCAAAAATGTAGTTTTGATAAGGGTGGAATAGGGTATGGTAAGAAATCTATAGATTTCACTAGTCTAATTGCTAAAGCAAAAATGAGATCACCCCCTGCATGTTCTTACTGTTGTAAAATAGGACATGCTAGACATAAGTGTAGATCTTTAAAATATCAATATGATAAAAATAGCTATATGAAATGGAGGCCTAAGAGTACTTAACAACTCATTAGTCGGCATTATGAGATCATGATCCAAGGGAGTTCATCATAGACCGGTTTAAACTGCCTTGACTTGCGACTGGTCTTCCTGATGAACGCTGCTCTGTCCAAGGAAATAGGTTTTTAAAGAGGCATAGCCCTACCTACAACTGGGAGCACTCTTGGAAAGTGGCGATGATGTCGCTATGAGAGACTAAACTCTTGGAAATCTGTTTTGTATTTTTCTTTTCTAACACTGTGGAACCAAAAGAACTAAAGGGTACCAAAATCTCTTCTTGTAGGGAAATAGGAAAATTGTTCTCCCTAGCATATGGTATCTAGACAGTGGATGTTCTAGACATATGACGGGGAACAAGGAGCTACTTCAATCAGTCAAACCAAAGGAGAAGGGAACTGTAACCTTTGGAGACAATAGCAAAGGAATCATTGAAGGAATCGGCTCAATAGGTTTATCTGAATCTTGCTTGATTGATGATGTACTCCTAGTGAAAGGGCTTAAGCATAATCTACTAAGCATAAGTCAATTGTGTGATAGAGGTTATGAAGTCAAATTCACTCCCCAACACTGCACTATATCACTCACGACTGACAAATCCATAAATTTCAAAGGATATAGAAGTGAAAATGTTTACAAGGTTTCTTTAAACAATTTATCTTTATCAAATATTAAAAGCCTTGTATCCTTGAATGTTGATGACAACATTCTTTGGCATAGACGACTAGGTCATGTTGGTCCTAGTACCATAGAAAAACTTTTTAAACTTGATTTAGTTGTTGGTATGCCAAAACTCAATTTAAAATTAGATTCTGTTTGTGATGCATGTCAACTTGGCAAACATACAAGAGAATCTTTTAAAAGAAAAAATTTTGTATCTACTTCTATGCCCCTTGAACTTCTTCACCTAGATCTATGTGGTCCATCGAGGAACTCTAGCCTAGGAGGAAAGCTTTATGCATTTGTCATTGTGGATGATTTTTCACGTTACACGTGGACATTGTTTTTAGCCCACAAAAATGATGCCTTTGATTATTTTAAAACTTTTGTCAAACGAGTTGAGAATGAGAAAAATCTTTCAATAAAGTAGATCCGTAGTGACCACGGAACTGAATTTCAAAATGAGAGTTTTTCAAACTTTTGTGAAGAGAAAGACATCTGTCAAAATTTTTCTTGTCCTAGGACTCCTCAACAAAACGGGGTCGTTGAGAGGAAAAATAGGACACTTGTGGAGATTGCGAGGGACATGATATGTGAGCATTATCTACCAAAATATTTTTGGGCTGAAGCAATGAACACTGCTTGTTACATCATTAATCGTGTATCAATAAGGCCAATTCTCAAGAAAACTCCATATGAATTATGGAGAGGGAGAAAGCCTAACATTTCTTACTTTCGAGCGTTCGGGTCAAAATGCTACATACACAATAATGGTAAGGACAACCTTGGCAAATTTGATGCCAAATCCGACAAAGGTATCTTTCTCGGATATTCTACCACAAGTAAGGCTTTTAGAGTTTTTAATAAACGTACTTTACTTGTTGAAGAATCTATGCATGTGATTTTTGATGAATTTATGTCTACTATTGTTCGCACTAACATTGATGATGTAGAATTACTCGAAGAAGAGTTGGCCTCCTCAAGTCTAAATGATCTAAATGTTTCTGTTGAGGAAACATCACTTCCGAAGGATTGGACGCTTCACAAAGATCATCCTATGGATCTTATCATTGGAAGTCCTTCGAAGGGAGTAACTACTTAATCCTTTCTTAATAATATTTGTAATCATCTTGCCTTTGTTTCGCATGTTGAACCTAAATGCATAGATGATGCTTTATTAGATGATGCATGGATAATTGCGATGCAAGATGAGTTGAATGAGTTTAAACGCAATGATGTTTGGTTTCTTGTTCCTAGGCCGCATGATAGATCTATCATTGGTACTAAATGGGTGTTTAGGAATAAACTTGACGAGCATGGCACTATCACTAGAAATAAAGCTAGGCTTGTTGCTAAAGGATATATTCAAGAAGAAGACATAGATTATGATGAAACTTATGCGCCTGTTGCTAGACTAGAATCTATTCGCATGCTACTTGCTTTTGCTTGCTCTAGAAATTTTAAGTTATTTCAAATGGATGTCAAAAGTGCCTTTCTTAATGGTGAATTGAAAGAAGAGGTTTATATTGAGCAACCTGATGGCTTTGTTGATCTTTCTTTGCATGATCATGTGTTTAGACTAAACAAAGCATTGTATGGTTTGAAACAATCTCCTCGAGCTTGGTATGATAAACTGTCTACTTTCTTACTTTCAAATGGTTTTTCAAGAGGAAAGATCGACATTACCTTATTTACCAAGAATGTCAAAAATGATCTTTTGATTGTGCAAATTTATGTTGATGATATAATTTTTGGTTCTACTGACGAAACTCTTTGTCAAGATTTCTCCAAGCTTATGCAGGAACACTTTGAGATGAGCATGATGGGGGAACTTAACTATTTCCTCGGATTGCAAATCAAACAGTGTAAAGATGGGTTCTTTGTGAACCAAAGCAAATACATTAAGGAGATTCTAAAGAAGTTTGGGATGGAGAACACCAAATCATCATCCACACCGATGAGCACAGCAATCAGACTCGACAAGGATGAAAATAGTAAATCTGTAGATCAATCTTCCTTTCGTAGTATGATTGGCTCCTTATTATATGCTACTGCCAGTAGGCCGAACATTATGTTTAGTGTTTTCTTGTGTGCACGATTTCAATCATGTCCAAAGGAATCACATTTGTTCGCCTTAAAACTCATTTTCAAATATCTTTCAAATACTCCAAATCTCGGCTTGTGGTATTCGAAAAATTATTTCTTTGATTTAAAAGCTTATTGCGATGCCGACTTTGGTGGATATAAGGTGGACCAAAAAAGCACTAGTGGAACTTGTTTCTTTTTAGGAAATTGTTTAGTTTCTTGGTTTTCCAAAAAGCAAAACTGTGTTGCGTTATCAACGACCGAAGCCGAATATATGGCTGCCGGTAGTTGTTGTGCGTAAATTCTTTGGATGAAGCATCAATTGCTCGACTATGGTGTATCTTTTTCAAAAATCCGTATTTTCTGTGACAACACTAGCGCCATATGTCTTACAAAGAATCCAATTCAACATTCGTGCACCAAACATATTGACATTCGTCATCATTTTATTCGTGACCACATCGAACGAAATGAAGTTGAACTTCAATATGTTGACACGTCAAATCAAATTGCCGATATTTTTATAAAACCACTAGATGAAAATACTTTTATTCGTTTGCGTGGTGAACTTGGCATGATTGAGTTGTAATCACTTGTAGGCATAAATTAAATTTAACGTCATATTAAGGGGGAGCTTAATATTAAATTCGAGCAAATTAATTTTGGATAATTCAAATAAATTGTATTTATTCAAAATTAAGAAGCTCACAATTTTTATGTGAATTATTTGCTTAAATGCTAAATAAAATAAATTTTAAAGAGTTGAAATCATGCTTTCTTCCTAAGGCAGATCGGAACCACCGATCTAGATCGGAACTTCCGATCTGTATCCCACCACTTTTCAACTTGCGCGGTAAATTTTCCCTCCAAGATGAGGATCGAAACCACCGATCACGATCGGAAAGTCCGATCCCCATCTGATCCGTCTTTTCAAATTACTTTTCACCGCCTTATCATTAATTACCGCCTCAGGATCGGAACGTCCGAAGCCTGTTCGGAGCTTCCGATCGACACGTGGCCTTACCTCAGTGGACCGCATGATCGGAACGACCGATCAGGATCGGAGCTTCCGATCGTTCCAACCCCTTTAAATATCAGATCGCTCAGTCCGATTTCTTGCACCTAAATTTCTTCTCTTTTCTCTATTTCATCCGATTCCAACCTATAAAAATGCCTGTCAAACGCCGTCGCGATCAAGCGAGTTCTAGTCGCCCTATTATTATCCGTGATCCTACCCAACCAGCTGTTTCTAGGCCCATTCCTGATGATTATTTGCATCGTCCTATTCATCCGGGTCGTATCTTAGATACTACATACTTGGCCCAATCCCATCTCCTACTGTTGAACTTAATCAATGCTCAACATTGGGAATCCTTTTTTCAGCCATCTATCCCCGACCGAATCTTTCCTCCACTGATTCATGAGTTCTATGCAAACCTTGAACTCGAATTAAGGCATGGTGATATCACCATTGCCACGATCGTTCAAGTAAGGCATATCATCTTTTCTTCTGCTGATCTGTCCTCCTGGTTTGATCTTCCCAGGAATGGACCCGGTGAATACTTTTCCCAAACTTGGCCACAAAATGATCCAAACTTTGATCGTAATCTCTTTCTTACTACTATTCTCGGTCGACAAGCCACTGGTGCTGACGATCGAATCCATCTCAAAAATCTTTGTCCTGATTTCCAAATCATTCAAAAACTCATTACCACATCCATAGTTCCCCGCAGTGGAGACCTCTCCACTTGAAAATATCTGGATTTGTATATCCTTTTTCATATCATCTCCTCTCGACCTTTTAACCTTCCGTGCCTTGTTATGCAGACTATGCATCACACGGCAACGACGACTAAAAAGGTTTCCTTTCCTTTTGCCCGGTTTATTAACCGGATTTTGAGTCGTTTTGATATTGATTTTGAGGGGATCCCTTCTCTTGAAATCCAGTCAAGTCATATCATCAACCATCAGTCTATTATCAGGATGGATTTATCTTGGAATCCTGTGTATTCTCGATGGGTTGATGATCCTATTCGAGCTTTTTCTAGATTTTCTCCTATTACTGATTTTCATCGAGACTTTTCCTCTCTTCCTCACTCTATCCAAACCAAAGGTTTTCCGGCTGGTCCGCCCAACACTGATATTCCATCCTCTTCCAGTTTTGAGGCCTTTGCATCTACCATTAGTGATCTTCCTTTCCAAGCTCCTGAGGTTCATCCTACACCAATAAACCAATTTCCTAGCGACCGACTCTTCGAGACTCTTCATCGCATTGAGACGAGTATGCACACTCAGTTTACCGAGTTGACTACTAGAGTTGCCTTTTTGGAGACTCGATTTGATGACTTCGCCGCTCGCTATCCTCCTCCGCAGCATGATGATGACTCTTAGATTTTTATTTTATTTTTATTTGTATTTTTTCTCTTGCTTTGTATTAAAAATTATTATTGTAATGAAACTGTTGCGTATTTTTAATTCTATGTTTCATTACTTTTTTCTTATCACAAAGGGGGAGAATTAATGGTTAAAATATTAATTGGGATAAAATTTGTTTATCTGATAAAATTTGTTTATCCGTTAAACTCTGTTGCTTATAAAAATTGTTTATGATTATCGTATATTTTATCTCCTGTTTTTAACCAAGTTTTGTGATCATCAAAAAGGGGGAGATTGTTACGCCTTAAACGCATATAAATCTCGAATTATGAGATTAATGTTTTTAATGCATTAACAAGTCTTATTTCTCTATGTTTTGATGATTAACAAAACTAGGTTAAAATGTTACTAATATTTACATTGAGCTTATTACAGAGTTAAAATTTTCAAGATGAATTAAGACTAAATTCATACTCAAGATCAGAAACAAAATTCGAAGAAGTATACTGCTATGGGATCGGAAGCTCCGATTGGAGATCGGAACCTCTGATCATGATCAGAAGCGTCTTCGGAAGCTAAGGGTAGATCGGAAGCTCCGATCAGGGTTCGGAAGCTCCGATCTATTTCCAGGGAGTTTTATATTGTTCGAAATGAAGAACGGAAGCTACATAGAACAAGTTCGGAAGCTCCGATCTATGATCGGAAGGTCCGATCATTTTCTAAGAATATTATATTGTTCGGAAGCAGATCGGAGGCAATGAAGTGAAGCAGATCGGAATCACCGAACGTGATCGGACGTTTCGATCTTGAACGGCCGCCTGATAATCTTGTCCGGAAGACTTTTGCCCGACAACACATTTATTGCGCCGATCGGAAGCTCCGAAGTGGATCGGACGTTCCGATCCAGTACACCCGCGTGTCTCAAAATTCAAATTTCGGAAGCTCCGATGCAGGGATCGGAAGTTCCGATCGATGCCGAATTTTCAGCTATAAAAGGAGTCATTCCGAGGCCATTCAACACATCCCAACATCTTCAAGTCTCTCAATCCTCTCAAGCATTATTCAAGCCATTTGTTGAGCAATTTGTAGCCCCTTTTGAGTGTTCAAAATATATTCACATATCGAGTTGTATACGGGGTTGTAAAATCGAGGGTTGTTTGTTTGTGAGTTGGTTGCTCGGTTTTGTAAACACTTGTGTGTGAAGCCAAGTGTATTTTACGAGTGTTGAGGCTATCCTTGGAGCCCTTAAGGCCAAGAGTGTTGAGTTGTATCGGCGCGCTGGTCGTGTCAAGTTGTAAGGCTATCCTTGGAGCCATCAAGACCAAGACGTTCGAAGTGGTAGTGGATCCTTGGTTAATCGACTTAACCAAGAAGGGGAGACGTAGACGATTTATCGTCGAACTTCCATAAACATCTTTTATCCCTTTTACTGCTTTATTTATATTACTCATTTATTTACCGCACTTATTATTTGATTGCTTAAGTCTTCCGCTTGCGTACTTGCACAATCGCTTTAAATTACTAAAGTTGCCAATAGAACCTAAATCCCCCCCCCCCCATTAGGTTCTAACATTTATTTATATATAACAAAAGCCAATATATCATATTGTTCAACGTAATGCCCCACGAAATTTTAAAATATAAAACTCATCCATAATGGAATCTACTTTTATATATATATATATATATATATATCCTTAGCTAAATCTCGTTGAATAAATAAAGTGACAAAAAATCCCAAATAAATTTATTTATAATTTTATTGCGAAATGTCGTCTTCACAAGCTTCATTGTTACAAAAAAACTCTCTAATTAATATTCACGATACATAAGATGAATCGAAGAGATTTTATTTGTAACAATGAAAATTGTCTCATCTTCGTATATATACACATTTATATTATAATATAATATACTTAAAATTATAATAAACTATTTTTTTTTTATACTAAATTATAATGAAAGAGACGTGTAAAATCAAAATATAGTTTTTGTTTCTTAAGATTTTAGCACATCACGATATATTTAAATCCAAAAATTTATAACACTTGAAAAAATAGAAAAAAAAATTAAAAGCCTAATAAGTAATGATAAACTCACTTGATAAAAAAACAAACATTTATTATATATAAAATAAAAATTTATAATCAAATGATACATTACTACAATACATATATAATAAAAAAAAATAAAAAAATTTGTATTATCAACATGTTAAAAGCCGATAGGCTTTGTCCCATACTCCCCATATAGGATTTTAATTTTCAATATATAATCCACTTTTTTCCCTTTTATTTTTTAAATCCACTTGTCGCGCTTTGGGTGTTGAGGCCTTAAGAAATGACTTTATTGGGCTGTCTAAATAAACACCTTATATGGTTAACCAAAAAATAAAAAGGGCTTGGCTACAGCCCAGGATGGCCAGCAAAAGATTCGTCTCTAGCTCCATCGTAAGTGAGATTCTCGTCTAGACGTGTGACTGCTTGCATATATAGCTACGAGATAAGCAGTTGAGATTTGATGAATCTGTAATCTGTGCTCATTGCCACCGTTAACCCCACTCAAATCGCTTCCAGCTCAGCATAAAAAACCGTGGATGGCTTCGCAATATTCTTTCCAAAGCAAGCACCATCTGTCCAACATGATTTCGTATTACCCCGCCGATCATATAGTGATTATAAATCATGCCAATGTTGTACGCAATTTGAGTCACATAATATGTTGAATCTAAATTATTAGGCTACATTTGGTAGCCATGATTAGGCCATGACAACTTATTAATCCGATGTTTGACTCTTTTTTAACTGATTTCGAGATAACAAACGGCCCGTTACAAGTGCACTGTATCATCTTGAAAAGGGGTTACTATATTACACCTCCGTTGACAATCCTACCCTTTGCCCTAATCATTTCTCACATTTCCTCACCAACAAATCATTTCTCCATCACATTAGCTGTAGATTTCAGGTTGTGTTTCACATGGAAATTGTATACTGAAGGGTAAATGAAATCACCATCGATTTTTGTTCGAGATCATACAAACAATAGTTGTTGTGAACGATTCCCAGCTTCTGTTTTCCGTCACAGTGTACGCACCGACTTGTGTCTGAGATCGTATCTACAAATGTAAGAGAAAAACGGGAGAACAAAGGAATTATTGTAATCTCGCTCTTAGATTTGGAAAGACAAGACGAAGAAATAATTGGGTCCGAATTTCTTCTATGATTTGTGACTGAAAAATTATAGATCTGAAAGTAATGGTTAACCCATTGTTCGACCGAAAGGGATAACACCTACTGACTATTCACCACCAGATCTGGGATCAATATTTGGACATGCGTTCTTGTTTACACACCAGCTCTAAGCTTTCGTACGATGGACGGGACAGTGATCTAGCATTCTCAAATTCAAGAAGCAAGGGTGGAAATAGATATGGGTTCTTTGATGATGGGTAAAGGTAGACAAGGGTAAAACAGTCAAAAAATTATGAACACCATTTTATAACCACAAAAAAATACTACAAAACACTAATAAATTTATTATCATTAAAACTTATCCTTCATTTTATCCTAACTAGTAGGTATACATTATTAATCTCATCACACCTACCAATCACACTTTTAGAGTGAGTTTGGTAGGTGTGATGAGATTAATAATGTATATCGAGATAGTTGGATAAAGTAAGGATATGTAATAGTTGTGATAAATTAATAATTTGTTTGGTATCATTTTTGTGGAGATGATAAAAATATCTTGATGTTACCCAATTATCAAATTGCCCATGTTGATTGTTCTTAAAGGAAAATATGTGTTGGGATATAAGACATAAATTTTACTCAATTATTTCCTTTAATTAATATTTTTATATATGTTTTGCCTTTCTTGTACTCCTTATTATCATTAATTAAAAGATGATAATATTTTATTGAAGTGATATTGATATATGATTTGATTATGCTTACTTTTGAATTGAAGATTTGTTTCCATCTTATATGACTCTATCTAAAGGAAACAAATCACTCTACTTATTTGAAGCGTGAAAGACAGAGAGCTTGAACGTGAGAGCAGAAAATATACACAAAAACTAAAAGAGAAGAATTCTGAAGAACCAAGCCATCGAAGATAAAAAGTTCCGATTCAAGAATTCTCGTCGCTTTCTGGTGTTGTCTGGTGGTGTCGTACAACACTGGAAGACAACATCGTGGCCACTGACTATTGAAGACCTTTCTGGCTTAGTCCTTGCGGGTGTGTTTCTGTTTTTATACCCTCTGATTTTTCTACACTTGTTTTCTAGTTTTATGGTGTGGGTTTAATATCTCAACTTGTTGAGATATTTGATTTTTTTTTTACACTCCGTGCTTATTCTTTTCAATCTAGTATTGAAGTTAGAGTGTAGTTCGCATTTATAACCGTGTTGAGAGATCTGAATTTTTTAGAGGAATTACTAGTATTGAGTTTGTAATTGAATATTACAGCTTTCTAGTAATAATTTTTTGTCATGAGGCAACGCACACTTGTACTTGTGCATGATAATACTTGTGTTGGTTATTTATTATTTTACTGTTTATATTCGCTGTGTAATCAATTAATTATTTGTACTTATTTGTTTCAATATAAACTTATTAAATATCGGGTGTTGTTGTCATTGATGTTGCCAACATCACTGGACAACTTCAGCGAGTTAAACTTCTTAAGTTTGTGTGTTATGTCTTGTCGATACCTTTCATCTGGTATCAGAGCCTTCTTTTGAAGACACTAAGAGTCAATTTTTTTTTTCTTTTGACAGGTACATTATGGAAGTACAAGACTCTCACAAGGATCTACTTCAAATATCGCAAGAATTTATTGAAACAGACCTATGTGAAGAGTCTATATCTTTGATAACAAATTGTGAGGCCTCGATTCTAATCATCTAATTAATCGTAATCCAAATAATCAACTCAATTATACAATAAGGATTAAGAAATAAATAAAAAATTTAAAAGGGGTGCTTGCTCGATCGGTAAAATCTTACCGATCGAGCGGCCAAAAATTTCCAAGACTCTGCCGGGAAAATAAAAGGCCTCCGCTCGATCGGTAAAATCTTACCGATCGAGCGAACAAGAAATGCCCAACTCTCTGCCTCGGTACAGGGGTACTCGCTCGATCGGTAAGATTCAACCGATCGAGCAAGATGCTCTGTACCAGAAAATAATTCTGGTTTTCTTTCAACATTTCAAATCCCAACTCAATCAACACAAATCAATCAATATGCATAAACTTATTCAACATGCATAATCCATACAAAGTAGTTCTAGAGTTATAAATTCATCCAAACTAATAGAACATGCTTCAATTCTAAGTTTACAATATCAAAATACAAATTGAGTTTGAATTCAATTCAACTCCTAAAACCAAGGGCCTCACTTCTACTCTCTCATCCACCTATCCATGATGTCTCTGGCTTGATCCTGCCCCACCTGTTGCCAAGTACATATACAAACAAAGACAACAGCCAGATAATCCGGTGAGAATAATATTCCCAGTAATAGAGACTAGCATACAATATCACATAATATATCAAAACATGATATATAATAAAATTCCACATATACCTCAAGTAATTCATTCAATTGCGGAATTAAATGATATGCATGACTTTAAAACTTCTGGATTATCAGACTCAGATAATCAAAAGGAATTCTTCTTTCTTTCTTCGGTTTGGGATCCCGAGGTTAAAATATCCAATCATCACACCGAACTCCCCTTTCGAGGTGGATGAGGTATATTTTAATCCTCTAGACTCTAGGGCATTATAGTGAGTTAATCGACACTTGTAGTAAATCGCCTACCAAGGCCACTCAACTATAATATCCAGATCATCTAATTCAAAATGAATAATCAATCGGTTCAATATGAATGCATATGAAATATCATGCATTCAAATATCAATTCAATCATCAATCGATATAGAAAGATATCGATACTATACCGGATCAACTCTTCCAAACTGACAAAAGCTGTAACTCTAGCAACTCCAAGGACTTCAAATCAATCTAACAGAAGAAGTCACAAGATCAATATCGATAGCAAAACCTCGTCAAACTCGGTATAATCAAATCAATAGAAACGATATCCTGAAACTCTAACTGACGGCATAACGGCTATAAACTGATAAAATCGGAAATGCAGACAGCAGGGTATCAATTCAATATACTCATTCCAATCCTCAAACATCATATCAAAAACAAAACCAACAAATCTCAAAATTCAGATTTTCGAAAATAATAAGAAAATTCATATCAAATCTGATCGTCGTTACATCTTCGAACCGTCTTAGATATATTGTCACAGCTATCTAATAATCATCCTCTCCGAATATAAATTAATTCTAACAACATCCAAAAATTCAAACCTCTCAGAATTAAGATAAACTTACATCCAAACGGAGCACTCGAAGCCGTGATCATAGGTATCAAGTCAGAAATCGATTCTATCGGACAGATTGAGCTCAAACTGAAATCTGAAAGCTTGGGGAGCTTTGGAACCGCCTTTAATGGAGCATGGCGTCTTGTAGGGGATGAGAAGGATAATGAGAAAACTTATTCAAGTCTCTAAGTTATAACAAAATCCAACTTTGCGTTTTAGTCCCTGAAATTTCTAAAAATTGCAAAAAGGTCCCTGATCAATAAAAAGTCGGCTTTTGAATTCTAAAATCACTGATTATCTCAAATAAAGTCAATTAAGATAATTGGGGAGTTACAATTCTCCCCCACTAAAAATAGATTTCGTCCTCGAAATCATCAATATCAACTCATAAGAAGATAATTAAGAATTCAAGAACAGAATTAAGGACTCACATCAGATAAAAAAATCCGGAAATATCTGTCTCATATCAGATTATGTCTCCCAAGTCGCTTCTTCGACTCCGTGACGACTCCACTAAACTTTCACCAAAGGGATTGATTTGGTTCTGAGCCGTTTCTCCTTTATGTCAAGGATTTGAATCGGTCTCTCGAAATAACTCAGAGTTTCATCAAGTTCGGCTACGTCAGGTTGAAGAACATGAGAAGGATCGGGGTGATATTTCCTCAACATCAAGACATGAAATACGTCGTGAATTCCAGATAAAGATGGAGGAAGTGCTAATTAGTAGGCTAGATCGCCTATCTTCTGCAAAATCTCATACGGACCGATGAATCTCGGTGACAACTTCCCTCTCTTCCCAAATCTAACAGTACCTCTAAACGGAGAAATCTTCAGGAATACTCGGTCTCCCTGAT
Organism: Henckelia pumila; assembly: GCF_033568475.1. Taxonomy (NCBI): domain Eukaryota; kingdom Viridiplantae; phylum Streptophyta; class Magnoliopsida; order Lamiales; family Gesneriaceae; genus Henckelia; species Henckelia pumila. The sequence goes on from NC_133120.1 coordinate 39,463,671, forward strand.
AGAAAGATAGAGGTCTGCGACGGATATTTGCATACTTCGCTTGACGGTCCTGGGCAGTCTTCATTCTCAATCTAATAATCTTCACTTGCTCAGCCATATCACGAATCATATCTGGTCCCAAGTCTGGGGACTCAGACATCTCATCCCAGTACAGATGAGATCTGCACTTTCTTTCGTACAACGCTTCGAATGGTGCCATCCCTATACTCGTCTGAAAGCTATTGTTGTACGAAAACTCTACAAGAGGCAACGAATCCTGCCAACTAGTGCCAAAATCAAGCACTACTGCTCGTAGCATATCCTCCAGAGTCTGAATCGTCCTCTCAGACTGCCCGTCCGTCTGATGATGGTACGGTGTACTCAGGTGCAACCTAGTACCAAGATCCTCTTGTAGGCTGTGCCAGAAATGAGAAGTAAACCGAGGATCTCGGTAAAAAACAATCGATCTTGGCACACCGTGCAATCTGACAATCTCTCTAACATACAACTTGGCCATCTGATCGTGACGATATTGTTGGAAAACGTGTTCAGATCAATTAGAATTGATACCCGGTGCAGCGGAAGTTTAAAAATTTATTTTATTAATATGGAACGATTCCATATATGGGTATCAAAACTTTTACGATTAAATTAGTGTAAGTAAAACAAATAATCAATATTAAATATTTTACCTTGAAATCTCGAAGCGAGATTATGGACACCAACAGAATTTAATCTGCTCTTGTTGTATATCCCCTGATGAACGAACGTTTCTTCAATCAGGTCCACGAATAGAAAACAAAACCCTCTGATTGACTGCACTAGAAATCAATCAGAAGTTTGCGTAGAGAATAAACAGATATGATCTGTTAATTCAGATTGTAATTTTTCACAAAAAGACAACCCGAATTTTTCTCCAAAAGGGACAGAGGATTTCGAAAATCCCCTTGAATAATATAGGCTGAAATTCGAAAATTGCAATACTGAAATCTTATTTGATTTTCAAACACAGTACATATATTTATAGATAATTTCTAGACTAGATTAAGTTATAATTGCATTAGGACTCTAACTTCTTAGGGCCCACAATCCATAACTTAAGCCCAACAAGCCAAGCCCGTTGTTCTAGAAATTAATATAAAATTCATCGTGACTCCGATTGATAAACTGATTTTACCAATGTGCACAGAAACCATTTCTGCATCTTTTAGAGTCAAGATAATTTTTCTGAATCCGAATTCAGTGATTTCCAAAAATGTCCATCCCTATGTCATTTTAGGAAATCCCACTCCCTTTAGTTAAGAAGTCCAACTTCTCTTTCATTAAATTTAACTCTTTAAATTTAACTATCTCTACGGGGTTTTAGTAATTCATTACTTGTGTAACCCTCAATGGTTCAGGAATACAGCTAGCCCTGGGCTCACAACTCCTTGTGACTCAGAACAACAATTTCCGACTTACCCATTGAATCATGGTAAGATCGCCTAGCAACATCGCCCCATGATTCCCTAGGTATTACTGATAGTGCCTGCAAGAACCAGTAGATTTTGGTTAGCGTACAGTACGGTCCCTTCATCCATATATCCCGATCGAATCAACAACCATTGGTATATCGAGAGTCGTTCGAGATTCGATAACTATGCATTACATCTTGGAGATCAAATAGTGACATCGCATGTGTTACTAGGAAAACTCATTAACCTAAAACACATCATATACTCTGGCCAGAGATTCGTCACACTAATATCTCCTCAGATCGCATAGGATATCCACACTCGCAAGTATGTGGTGAATCCTTGACAATAAAGCATCGACTCCTATATGTGTCGTAACTGTACCCAATCCCGACACCTGATGACCCCAATAGAGTCGGTAAATGAGTCAAAGTACAGTACTAGCATATAGAGTCTCAATGATGTTTCAAGTAATAAGGACTAATGGTGTACAACCAAAACCGCGGACTTTATCCACTCGATAAGTGATAACCACTTGGAAAGTCCGAATAGGGTAGTTCGATCATTCATCATATGAATATACATTTGCATGCTTTGAACATCTCTATGTTCCATACCAATGAAACGTGGTACTCGGCATCGCAAATGCTAGTCTCAATCTCGAGCGATCCTTATTATTATTTGCGGATGGCTCAATTGACTAGGAACAGTTTAGAATATACAGTGACTATAAGATGTGTTTCATGATAGCCATCCCCATGTGCTACCACATCTTACATACACTATAGTATATTCAAGGTCTTTATCAAAACAAAAATAGTATATCATAATATAACAATATAAAGAAAGATAAAGTCAATGTCATTATAAAAGTGTAAATTATATTAAACAAAAGATTGTTTTACATAGAGTCATAAAAGCCCTTAGCCACAAGTTGGCTAACCGGGTACCCACTCTTTCAATCTCCCACTTGCCCTAAAGCCAACTAGTCATACTACGTAATCCCATTGCTTTGCGATGTTTGTCAAACAATGTCCTGGCAAGGGCTTAGTAAGCGGATCAGCGATATTGTCTGTAGAGGCCACTCTCTCGACACTGATGTCTCCTCTTTTCACGATCTCCCGGATGATGTGGTATTTCCTCAGTACGTGTTTGGACTTCTGATGAGACCTTGGCTCCTTTGCCTGAGCAACGGCACCCGTGTTGTCACAGTACACCGCGACTGGACCAACAGCTTCAGGAATTACACCCAACTCTTGGATGAATTTCCTTATCCAAACCGCCTCTTTAGCAGCAGCTGATGCTGCAATGTATTCTGCCTCAGTGGTGAAATCCGCTGTGGTGTCCTGCTTGGAACTCTTCCAAGAGACAGCACCGCCATTGAGCACGAATACAAATCCAGAGGTTGATTTCGAGTCATCCACGTCACATTGGAAGCTAGAGTCGGTATAGCCTTCCAACTTCAATTCTCTCCCTCCATAAACCATGAATAAATTCTTAGTCCTTCGCAAGTACTTAAGAATATCCTTCACGGCTTTCCAATGCATTTGACCGGGATTGGCTTGGTATCTACTCGTGACGCTCAGAGCATGGGCCACATCCGGTCTGGTAGATATCATCCCATACATGATACTACCTATGGCTGACGCATATGACACGTGTGTCATCTTCTCTATCTCTTCGTCAGTCTTGGGACACATAGACTTGGATAGAGAAACTCCATGACACATAGGTAGATGTCCTCTCTTGGACTCATCCATAGAAAACCTTTTTCAATATGGTGTCGATGTAGGTTGATTGAGTGAGTCCTATCATTCTTTTAGATCTATCTCTATAGATCTGAATTCCTAGAATATAGGATGCCTCACCTAAATCCTTCATCGAGAATCTACCTGATAACCATATCTTTGTTGATTGCAACATCCCTACATCATTCCCCATGAGTAGGATGTCATCAACATAAAGTACTAAGAATACTTAGGAGCTTTGCCATTCCATAACTCGTATGGTGTTTTATTTACTGCTTTAGTGTGGACGTTGTTTAACAACAATACCGCCGTTTCAAGCGCGTAGCCCCAAAACGAAGGTGGGAGCTCAGTGAAGCTCATCATGGATCGAACCATGTCTAACAAGTTCGATTGCGACGCTCCGAAACACCATTAAGCTGAGGTGTCATAGGAGGAGTCCACTGAGAGAGAATTCCATTCTCTTTTAGATAGTCCAAAAACTCGGTACTTAAGTATTCTCCACCTCGATCCGATCGAAGTGCCTTAATACTTTTACCTAGTTTGTTTTCTACTTCAGCCTTGAATTCTTTGAATCTTTCAAATGCTTCAGACTTATATTTCATTAAATATAAATACCCATACCTAGAATGATCATCAGTAAAGGTAATGAAGTAGGTGTTGCCACATTTAGTACCAATCCTAAATGGACCGCAAACATCTGTATGGATCAAATCCAACAGATTTTGACTACGCTCAGGTTTCCCTTTGAAAGGAGATTTAGTCATTTTTTCCTTTAGGCAGGACTCACAAGTAGGTAGAGAGTTAATATCAGACATATCAAACATGCCCTCTCCCACTAGCTTGTTCATCCTCCTTGAGGAAATATGACCTAGCCTAGCATGCCAAAGGTTTGCTGGGTTTTGACTATCGTCCTTCCTTTTAATTATTGTTATCGGTTTATCAACATAATTAATTGGAACGTCTTTTAATTTTAAGCTATATAGATCGTTTTCAAGTTGTCCATTTCCAATCAAACATTCATTCTTGTAAATATTGCAAATCCCATTCACAAAATTGCAAGAAAAACCATCTCTATCAAGCATAGAAATAGATATAATGTTTTTGACCAAATCCGGAACATATAAAACATCTCTCAAAAATAACTTAAAATCGTTCTGCAAAACTAAATAAATGTCTCCTATAGCTTTGGCTTCGACTCTAGAACCATTACCGAGCCTTAGCTGGGTCTCACCCATCCTTAGCTTACGACTTCTTGTCATCACCTGCAAATCATTGCAAATGTGAGATCCACATCTGGTATCCAATACCCAAGAAGAAGTATTAAGCGAAACATTTATTTCAATGTAAAACATACCATTTGCAGTTCGAAACTGTTTGAGGTATTCCTTGCAGTTACGTTTCCAATGACCGGGTTTCTTGAAGTAATGGCAAACATTTTCATCTTTTATCCCAATTGAAGCCTTGGCCTTTCCCTTCTTATTTGGTACAATCTTCTTGGGCGGGGCTGAACGTTTTTTACCCTTTCCACTTGGTCCTTTCTTAGAGTTAGAAGAGGAGCCAACCAAGAGTACCGGTTTATCCTTCTTTAGTGTGGCTTCATATGTGACAAGCATATTGACCATCTCTTCAAGGGTGGCCTCTATCTTGTTCATATTGAAGTTCATCACAAAACCATCAAACGATGAAGGAAGTGATAGAAGCAACAAGTCCGCGCTAAGTTCATGCTCCAAAGTCAAGTCGAGTGTTACCAACTTTTCAATGAGCCCAATCATGCGCACCCCATGCTCACGGACCGAAGTCCCATCTCGCATGCGGCTCATCATGAGCTCTCTGACGGTGGCATACCTCTCCGACCTTGACTGAGCTCCAAAGAGTTCCTTGAGGTTCTTGTGAATGTCAGCAGCATTCACGGTATCCTCGAATCTCCTTTGAAGCTCATCAGACATCGAAGCCTGCATGTAGAATTTGGCCTTGATATCATGGTCCCACCATAAATCAAGTTTGGCCAACTCTTCCGGACTTGTATTAGCCGGGGCTTCCTTCGGAGGCGGCTTCTCTAACACGTAGAAAGCTTTTTCCGAAGTAAGAATAATTTTCAACTTACGAAACCATTCCGTATAGTTTGCGCCAGTCAATTTGTTTTGTTCGAGAATTGAAAACAGTGGATTGCGTGGATTCATCGTAATATAATACTGAAAAGGAACCAGACAATTGTGAGACCTCGATTCTAAACCACTAATCTCGGATTAAACAACAAGTAAGCGAACAAGAATCCAAGAGTAAAACAATTCAAAGTTTTTTTTTTTTTTTTTTTTTTAAACGCCGCGCGCGCGCGCGAGGAACCAAGCTCGCGCGCGCGCGGGCAAACAATTCAGAGGCCCAACGAAGGCCTCGCGCGCGCGCGAGGAATGCCTCGCCCGCGCGCGGAAGGCCTGGGCAGAAAATGCTCAGGCTGCAGAAAATAAAGAAAGGATTCCGCGCTTGGTCCGACATGCCTTCAAATACATATGCAATAACAGGGTGTAGGGAAACATTCCATAACAAGTCATGCTTTCAGAAGGCCTAAAAACAACCAGAAGTCTAAAACGATGCAACAACAACATACTTCGATTTTAGATTACAATCCGAATACAAACTATTCGAATAACAAAACATATCAAGTTCGAGTTCTAACATGCTTCAATCTTAAACTAGATAAACATGCTAATTCAACTTCTAAACCGAGTCTCACTTCTACTACTTGCCCTCGAAGCTAACCATGCCTCTTCTGACTTGTTCCTGCCCCACCTGTTGCCAAGTACACATACAAAACAAAGCAACAGCCGGATAACCGGTGAGAACGACATTCCCAGTAAAAGCAACATAACAAGTAATACAAGTAACAAACATGCTTTCAATACAATAACGAAATCAATAACATCGTAATGAAATGCATGTCTTTAAACAGGGATATCAAATCTGATAACGAGGGATTGTTGTTGTGCCTTTGGGATCCCGAGGATAAGATCACGTAACAACTCACCGAATCTCCCAATCGAGGTGGTGCCACGTATCTCACTCCTCTAGACTTTGAGCAACTATAATGAGTATGCTAGCACCAGACGAAATGACTACGACCTGGGCCACTCAATCATAGTTCCCAAACGTCTAAACAAAAAGGACGGTTCTGCCCGCTGAAACAAGATTGGCTCAAGATGAATGCATAACAGAAACATAAAACATAATCCTTTTAACAAAACCAATACAATCAAACAATACACAAGTTCCTCATGCTAGAACAAGTGTAGATGCAAGTATGAGATTTCAAAAGGGAAAACTCGAGAACCACAGTCCCGAGTATGCTATCCCGCTACGATGACTGCTTTTACCTTTCAATGCAGTAGCTCCAACTCTGGATAAGCTACAAAAGAGAATGTATAAACAACTACACAATCTAACAACAACAAGGCAACGGTTCAAGGAAAACTCTTTATACCGTTCTTCGTCCAATTCTCTGAAATGATCAAACAGCTGCTAACTCTGGGCTTGACAACTCCAAACGAATCTGTTCAGATACAAGAGATGATTGATCAATAACCACGATCAACTTACAAGCCAAGTTCATAACTCAAAACGGTTCGAAATTCCCAAAACTCTAACCGACGGCATAACGGCTATAACTGAACAAACCGGCAACGCAGACAGCAGTTCAATACCGATATCAACTCGATTCAAAGCTAATACAACAACAACAAGACAAACCCAACAAATCTCAAAAGCTAGATTTTCGAATAATACTTCCAAAAATCATAACAATTCCAAACGTCGCTCTATTTCAAAACTGACAGATAATAAACGATCAGAACTCTGTAGAGAACAACATACTCGAATCTAACTCGATTCTAACAACATCCAAAAACTAGAATGCGTCCGATCGTAGAAGAACTTACAATATAACAGAGCTCTCACTGCTGTGATCGATAATCTGCCTTCAGAAATAATTTCCAACGGCTGGATCGACCGGAAATCAAAATCACAAAGCTTGAAAAGTGTTGGAGGCGTCTTCAATGGTGGAGGTCGGTTGTGAGGAGGAGGAGGAGTGCTTTCAAATTCAACAAATGAGTAGATAATATAACAAATCCAATATTTGCGTTTTAGTCCCTGAAATTTCCAAAATTTGCAAAAAGAACCCTGATCAAAATATAGTCGGCTCGTGAACTCTGCAATCTCCGATTAACTCAAATAAACTCATTTAAGATAAAAACGGGGCGTTACAATTCTCCCCCACTAAGAAGAGATTTCGTCCTCGAAATCAACGAGAACCACAACTCATAAGATAGAATAAAGAACTAAAGACAGTAAGAAGAACTCACGTCATCCGAACAACTCTGGAAAACGTTGTCTCATGTCAGATTCTGTCTCCCAAGTCTCTTCCTCGACGCCGTGACGGCTCCACTGCACTTTCACCAATGGAATCAACTTGGTTCTGAGTTGCTTTTCTTTCCGATCAAGGATCTGAATCGGTCGCTCAAAATAGCTCAGGGTCTCGTCTAACTCGGCTTCGTCAGGCTGAAGGATATGAGAAATATCTGGTTGATACTTTCGCAGCATAGAGACGTGAAAAACGTCGTGAATACCAGATAAAGACGGAGGAAGTGCAAGTCTGTAGGCAAGATCGCCTATTTTCTCGAGAATTTCGTACGGACCGATGAATCTCGGAGATAACTTTCCTCTCTTACCGAATCTGACGGTGCCTCTGAACGGAGAAATCTTAAGGAATACACGGTCTCCCTGCTCAAAACTCAGAGGTCGACGTCTGACATTCGCATACTTCGCCTGTCTATCTTGAGCTGACTTAATTCTGGTCTGAATGATCTTAACCTGCTCTGCCATATCTCTAAGCATCTCCGGTCCCAAATCTGGTGACTCGGACAATTCATCCCAAAACAACGGAGATCGGCACTTTCTGCCATACAAAGCCTCAAAAGGCGCCATACCGATACTCGCTTGGAAGTTGTTGTTGTAAGAAAACTCGACAAGAGGCAAAGAATCCTGCCAACTAGTGCCAAAGTCTAGCACTACAGCTCGCAGCATATCCTCCAACGTCTGGATATTCCGCTCTGACTGTCCATCTGTCTAAGGATGATAAGCTGTACTCAGATGCAATCGAGTACCAAGTGCCCCCTGAAGACTGTGCCAGAAGTGAGAAGTGAATCTAGGATCTCTGTCTGAAACGATCGACTTCGGCACACCATGCAATCTCACAACATTGCTAACATACAACTCAGCCATCTGATCATGACGATACGTCATCCTGTACGGAATAAAACACGCAGACTTCGTCAATCGGTCGATCACTACCCAAATAGCATCGCATCCTCGAACGGATCGTGGTAGCTTCGTGACAAAATCCATAGAAATGTGATCCCATTTCCATTCAGGAACAGATAGGCTGTGCAAAAGACCACCTGGTCGCTTCCGCTCTGCTTTCACTTGCTGACAATTCAAACACCGAGATACAAATCTCGCAACATCGTCCTTCATTCTCTTCCACCAGAACTGACTCTTCAGATCGTTGTACATCTTACGACCTCCAGGATGAACGCTAAACCGACTGCAATGAGCCTCTTGGAGAATACGCTGTCTCAACTCCGAAATATCAGGCACAACAATACGGTTATTCACAAACAAAACGTCATCTCTAACCTGGAATTCTGACTGATGCCCAGTTCTGACTTTCTCTACTGAAACCTGAATGCTCGGCTCAGACTTCTGTGCTTCTCTGATTGCAACAAACAACTCCGGCTTGGCTTGAATAGCAAACACTCTAATAGTCTCCCTATCTGTTTCAAACTCTAAACCAAAAGTGCAACAATCATCGACCAACTGAGAAACACCGATAGTTGAAAGAGATAAAGAACAAAGCTTTCGGCTCAAGGCATCTGCAACTGCATTCGACTTCCCTGGATAATACTTGATCTCACAGTCGAAATCCTTCAACAGATCTAACCATCTCCTCTGTCTCATCTTCAGCTCTGCTTGAGAAAACAAGTACTTAAGACTCTTATGGTCAGAAAAGATCTCGAAAGACTCACCATAAAGATAGTGACGCCAGATCTTCAGAGCAAAGACGATCGCAGCTAGTTCAAGATCATGGACCGGATAACGAGTCTCATGCGGTTTCAGCTGCCTTGATGCATACGCCACCACATGCTTATGCTGCATAATAACACAACCCAAGCCTCGGTTAGAAGCATCAAAATAGACTGTGAACCCTCCAGTACCCTTCGGACTAGTAAGAATTGGAGCACTGGTCAGTCTCCTCTTTAGATCAACAAAGCTAGCCTCACAATCTGGAGTCCAGACAAAAGGCGCATTCTTCTGAGTCAGCTGGGTAATAGGCTTGGCAATAGACGAGAAACCCTCGATGAAACGACGGTAATAACCAGCTAAACCCATGAAGCTTCGGATCTCAGGTACTGATGTCGGTCTAGGCCAATTCATAACCGCTTCGATTTTGCTGGGATCGACAGAAATCCCATCTTCAGAAATAATATGACCGAGAAAGACAACTCGATCTAACCAGAATTCGCATTTCGATAGCTTGGCAAACAACTGCTCAACTCGCAAAATCTGCAAGACGATCCTCAAGTGCTCTGCATGGTCAGTACGGTTCTTCGAGTAGATAAGAATATCATCGATGAAAATAATGACGAACTCATCTAAATAACGCTGAAAGATACGGTTCATCAAACCCATAAAAACAGCTGGAGCGTTAGTCAAACCGAACGGCATGACTATAAACTCAAAGTGACCATACCTCGTTCTGAATGCGGTCTTAGGAACATCTTCCTCTCGCACTCTCAGCTGATGGTAGCCTGACCTCAGATCAATCTTAGAGTAGACAGAAGAACCCTACAGTTGATCGAACAAGTCATCTATTCGGGGTAAAGGATACCTGTTCTTAACTGTAGCCTGATTCAATTGACGGTAGTCGATACAGAGCCGCATAGAACCATCCTTCTTCCGAACGAATAGAACAGGAGCACCCCAAGGCGATACACTAGGTCTGATGTATCCCTTGGCAATCAAATCCTCAAGCTGCTCCTTCAACTCTCTCAATTCAACAAGTGCCATACGATAAGGAGCTTTTGAAATAGGTTGAGTACCTGGCACTAAGTCAATGCTGAATTCAACCTCTCGAATGGGTGGCAATCCAGGAACATCTTCCGGAAACACATCAGCAAAATCTCTAACCACTGGTAAGTCAACCAAAGCTGGGCTAGATTTCAGTACATCATCCGCATAAACCAAAAATCCTTCTGCACCTCTCTGTAACAAACGAGTCATAGATAACACTGAAATCAAAGGAATTCTAGATCGAGAACCCTTACCAAAGAATTTCCACTCATCTGCCATTTTAGGTCTGAACCTGACAACCTTCAGAAAATAATCAACTGTCGCCCTGTACTTGGTTAAAGCATCTATCCCGACAATACAATCAAAATCTGACAGCCCAAGTACAATACAGTCGAATTCTAACAAATTCCCCTCAAAACAAAGTTCACAGTTCCTGACTAGTCGGACAGAAACAATTCCTCCACCCAAAGGTGAAGTAACAGCTACTACTGTAGGCAACAATTCAGTTGGCAAAACATGCAATAACACATATTTCTCAGAGATAAAGGAATGGGAAGCACCTGTATCTATCAAGACATGAGCAGAATGACCGAAAATCGAACAGTTACCTGCTATGACATCGTCAGGTGCTGCCTGAGCCTGATCCTCTGTCAATGCAAAGACTCGTGCTTGCTGTCTCGGAGGCTGATTTGCACTAGAGCTACCTCCTTGTCTGTTCTGCTGTTGCTGGGGTTGGAAAGAGTGTACTGCAGACGACTGCCTCTCCGTCTGAGCTGCAGGTCTAGACGAACTCCCACTCTGAGCTCTATCTCTATTACGTTGAGGGCACACTTTAGAGAAGTGTCCCGGTTGCTGACATGTGTTACAATTGCCGAAGACTCCCACACACTGATCCGGTGAGTGTCTTCCTCCACACTTGCTGCAGTACAAGGATGATGACCCAGAACTCGGTCCTGAACCGAATTGCTTCGAACCACTGGAACTGGACGAACTGTTCCCCTGTCTCTTGAACTGTTTACCTCTTGCCTTGTACTGATCCTTTCTGTTTCCCCCACTGTTTCCACCTTCATACCTCTGCTGCTGGTTCTGATGTTGAGGTGGCTGATTCTGGTACTGAGATGGTTGGTTCTGATACTGCCTCTGCTGCAGAGGTGCCCCCTGATTACCTCTTTGCCTCCACAAGCCTGCTTCTGCTCCCTTTGCATAATTCATGGCATCCGCAAAGTTGCTAGGCCTGTTGGTGTTAACCAACGTGAAGACATCGGGGTTCAACCCGTTGATGAACTGATCTGCCTTAGCTTCTTCATCTCCGGCAATTAGCGGTGCAAAACGCAACAGACTATCGAACTTAGCCACGTAATCTTCAATGTTCAGATTCCCTTGCCTCAGATTTGAAAACTCTGCTCCCTTATCCTTACGATACGAGATAGGAAAAAACCGCTTATAAAACTCAGATTTAAAAAGAGTCCAAGTAACCTCTGTACCTCTACTCTCAATTGCTTTCTTTGTCATGATCCACCAGCTCTTAGCACCACCACGCAGCTGATGAATTACTAACCTGATTCGGCGGTCATCTGTGTAGTCAATGGAATCAAACAACTGATCCATATCATCCAACCAACTCTCACAGTCAACTGGATTTTCTGAACCCATCAACAATGGCGGATTGAACTACTGAAACCTCTTCAGCAAGGTTTCCATAGGAGTTGCTGAAGCATCCAACTGATCAACCTCAGTGCTAGCTTGCTCAGTCGCAGGGATAACTGGTGGTGTGTTTCTGTTTATCACTCGACGAGGACCCATCTGATAATCAAAGGTTAGCACACGAGATATCTCAATCACTACCATCAGTGCCCTTACAACCGCTTGGAATACCGAATACCAGTCGAGAACATAAACAGTTATATCTCAAGTAGATCATGCTTTATTAATTTAAATCACACAACCATGTAATTCAAATAATGCTCAAACAATAAAGCATGCTCGCATGGAATTAAGTACACAATTAAATAATTCAAACACATGCGAGGAGTCATTACACACAGACTCGATCTACCCCGCTCACTCTAGTTCGACCAAGAATCTTAACGCTTTGATACCACTTAATGTGAGACCTCGATTCTAAACCATTAATCTCGGATTAAACAACAAGTAAGCGAACAAGAATCCAAGAGTAAAACAATTCAAAGTTTTTTTTTTTTTTTTTTAAACGCCGCGCGCCCGCGCGAGGAAACAAGCTCGCGCGCGCGCGGGCAAACAATTCAGAGGCCCAACGGAGGCCTCGCGCGCGCGCGAGGAACACCTCGCCCGCGCGCGGAAGGCCTGGGCAGAAAATGCTCTGGCTGCAGAAAATAAAGAAAGGATTCCGCGCTTGGTCCGACATGCCTTCAAATACATATGCAATAACAGGGTGTAGGAAAACATTCCATAACAAGTCATGCTTTCAGAAGGCCTAAAAACAACCAGAAGTCTAAAACGATGCAACAACAACATACTTCGATTTTAGATTACAATCCGAATACAAACTAATTCGAATAACAAAACATATCAAGTTCGAGTTCTAACATGCTTCAATCTTAAACTAGATAAACATGCTAATTCGACTTCTAAACCGAGTCTCACTTCTACTACTTGCCCTCGAAGCTAACCATGCCTCTTCTGACTTGTTCCTGCCCCACCTGTTGCCAAGTACACATACAAAACAAAGCAACAGCCGGATAACCGGTGAGAACGACATTCCCAGTAAAAGCAACATAACAAGTAATACAAGTAACAAACATGCTTTCAATACAATAACGAAATCAATAACATCGTAATGAAATGAATGTCTTTAAACAGGGATATCAAATCTGATAACGAGGGATTGCTGTTGTGCCTTTGGGATCCCGAGGATAAGATCACGTAACAACTCACCGACTCTCCCAATCGAGGTGGTGCCACGTATCTCACTCCTTTAGACTTTGAGCAACTATAATGAGTATGCTAGCACCAGACGAAACGACTACGACCTGGGCCAATCAATCATAGTCCCCAAACGTCTAAACAAAAAGGACGGTTCTGCCCGCTGAAACAAGATTGGCTCAAGATGAATGCATAACAGAAACATAAAACATAATCCTTTTAACAAAACCAATACAATCAAACAATACACAAGTTCCTCATGCTAGAACAAGTGTAGATGCAAGTATGAGATTTCAAAAGGGAAAACTCGAGAACCACAGTCCCGAGTATGCTATCCCGCTACGATGACTGCTTTTACCTTTCAATGTAGTAGCTCCAACTCTGGATAAGCTACAAAAGAGATTGTATAAACAACTACACAATCTAACAACAACAAGGCAACTGTTCAAGGAAAACTCTTTATACCGTTCTTCGTCCAATTCTCTGAAACGATCAAACAGCTGCTAACTCTGGGCTTGACAACTCCAAACGAATCTGTTCAGATACAAGAGATGATTGATCAATAACCACGATCAACTTACAAGCCAAGTTCATAACTCAAAACGGTTTGAAATTCCCAAAACTCTAACCGACGGCATAACGGCTATAACTGAACAAACCGGCAACGCAGACAGCAGTTCAATACCGATATCAGCTCGATTCAAAGCTAATACAACAACAACAAGACAAACCCAACAAATCTCAAAAGCTAGATTTTCGAATAATACTTCCAAAAATCATAACAATTCCAAACGTCGCTCTATTTCAAAACTGACAGATAATAAACGATCAGAACTCTGTAGAGAACAACATACTCGAATCTAACTCGATTCTAACAACATCCAAAAACTAGAATGCGTCCGATCGTAGAAGAACTTACAATATAACAGAGCTCTCACTGCTGTGATCGATAATCTGCCTTCAGAAATAATTTCCAACGGCTGGATCGACCGGAAATCAAAATCACAAAGCTTGAAAAGTGTTGGAGGCGTCTTCAATGGTGGAGCTCGGTTGTGAGGAGGAGGAGGAGTGCTTTCAAAGTCAACAAATGAGTAGATAATATAACAAATCCAATATTTACGTTTTAGTCCCTGAAATTTCCAAAATTTTCAAAAAGAACCCTGATCAAAATAAAGTCGGCTCGTGAACTCTGCAATCTCCGATTAACTCAAATAAACTCATTTAAGATAAAAACGGGGCGTTACACAATAATCATTGATTTGTTTAATTAATTTACTAAGACATAAAATATGACGAATTTATATTTTATGAATTACACTCCTACTATTTTAAAGATTTCACTACCCTCTAGTGAAAACAGGAAACTGTTTTCCTTAGTGAGAACATGGAGTCCAATTGACAAATCATGATCCCGAATAATATCATCCAACCATAATTTTCAAAAGGTAGAGCCCAGTTACTTCCAAAGTAACCCCCATGTTTTTACCTCATGTCCAATAAAGGCCCAATAATATGACGCCGTTTATTGTGACATGTCAAGATAACCCATCAATATTAAGTTGTGATGGACGGTCGCCATGTGGATCCCCAATAATATGAGCTAATCCCATGGGAGTTCCACCCAACTTACAACATGTGTCGATCCAATGTACAACTTTTCGACGAACGGGCCCCCCCCAATAATATGAGCCGGACCGTATCCACGGGTAGCATCTCATACATTGATCGTTGATGGAAGGTAGGAATATTTAAAAAATATTTAAATTCCCTTTTTATTAATCTTGATATCAATTTTAAATCATATTTAAAATGAGGGATTTTTAATTTTGAAAATTTGTCTCATCATGCAATTTATGTATGCTTGCGGGATTCATACAATTTAGTCTAAACATGCATACATCAATAATATCATATATTATTTAAGGATGATCGATCTCATTAACTAATCGACCCGTGGTTGCCAATCACGAGTCTAAGTCCAATCCTAGGTGATATGCAAGTATGCAATGCAATCCTATTATATTGTGCTTCCAATTTACATTTCTTCGGTCTTCATTGTCTGCTGGGCCCACCATTTCTTCAAATCTTTGTCTCCCACTAAGTCTAATAAATTTACAATAAATTTCGATGACAAATATGGGATACATTTTAGGGGTGGGAAAGGGCCATAAAACAGGCCCACTTTTATTACATATGACAATCATATTGGGCTATAAACCAAGCCCATTAATAAAAACCAACAACAATAAGACAAATGTAAATCACCTAACATACACCTAAAACATTGGTCATGACAATCGATCATCCTTTATCCATTAATTAATTCAATAATTAAATAATTGGATAAACATGCAAAGGCATCATAATTTAAAAGATAAAATCATATTTTATCTTATCCATCCATAAGATCATATCTTATCATCAATTGTACCAAAATAATTAATTTTATAAAATTTAATTTAACGGATAAAATTTATAAATTTTCCAAAAATTCAAATTTATCCAAAAATCAATTTTAAAATTTTCGGACTCGAACAATTCGATCCGATGCCTCGTGAACCAATCAAAAATAATTTTCGATCGGATCAAAAACTAGAATTTCAAAAAATTAAAATTTTAATTAAAAATTAAAAAAATAATTTTTCCGGGCTGCCCAGGACAATCCCGGGCAGCCCGCGCCCCAAAAAGGGGCCCGGGCTGGGCAGCGACGTTCGCTGCCCATGGGCAGCGACAATCGCTGCCCCGGGCAACGACGATCGCTGCCCGATTTGCCCATTAAAATTTAATTTTAAATTTTCGTTTTGTTTCAAAAACCGAGGCTTAAAAATTTTGTACAATCGATTAATTTAATCGTTTGATCTGAGAAACCTGGCTTTGATACCACTGTTGGAAAACGTGTTCAGATCAATTAGAATTGATATCCGGTGTAGCGGAAGTTTAAAAATTTATTTTATTAATATGGAACGATTCCATATATGGGTATCAAAACTTTTACGATTAAATTAGTGTAAGTAAAACAAATAATCACTATTAAATATTTTACCTTGAAATCTCGAAGCGAGATTATGGACACCAACAGAATTTAATATGCTCTTGTTGTATATCCCCGAAACTGATGAACGAACGTTTCTTCAATCAGGTCCACGAATAGAAAACAAAACCCTCTGATTGACTGCACTAGAAATCAATCAGAAGTTTGCGTAGAGAATAAACAGATATGATCTGTTAATTCAGATTGTAATTTTTCACAAAAACACAACCCGAATTTTTCTCCAAAAGGGACAGAGGATTTCGAAAATCCCCTTGAATAATAAAGGCTGAAATTCGAAAATTGCAAGACTGAAATCTTATTTGATTTTCGAACACAGTACATATATTTATAGATAATTTCTAGACTAGATTAAGTTATAATTGCATTAGGACTCTAACTCCTTAGGGCCCACAATCCATAACTTAAGCCCAACAAACCAAGCCCGTTGTTCTAGAAATTAATATAAAATTCATCGTGACTCCGATTGATAAACTGATTTTACCAATGTGCACAGAAACCATTTCTGCATCTTTTAGAGTCAAGATAATTTTTCTGAATCCGAATTCAGTGATTTCCAAAAATGCCCATCCCTATGTCATTTTAGGAAATCCCACTCCCTTTAGTTAAGAAGTACAACTTCTCTTTCATTTAATTTAACTCTTTAAATTTAACTATCTCTACGGGGTTTTAGTAATCCATTACTTGTGTAACCCTCAATGGTTCAGGAATACAGCTAGCCGTGGGCTCACAACTCCTTGTGACTCAGAACAACAATTTCCGACTTACCCATCGAATCATGGTAAGAGCTCCTAGCAACATCGCCCCATGATTCCCTAGGTATTACTGATAGTTCCTGCAAGAACCAATAGATTTTGGTTAGCGTACAGTACGGTCCCTTCATCCATATATCCCGATCGAATCAACAACCATTGGTATATCGAGAGTCGTTCGAGATTCGGTAACTATGCATTACATCTTGGAGATCAAATAGTGACATCGCATGTGTTACTAGGAAAACTCATTAACCTAAAACACATCATGTACTCTGGCCAGAGATTCGTCACATTAATATCTCCTCAGATCGCATAGGATATCCACACTCGCAAGTATGTGGTGAATCCTTGACAACAAAGCATCGACTCCTATATGTGTCGTAACTGTACCCAATCCCGACACCTGATGACCCCAATAGAGTCGGTAAACGAGACAAAGTACAGTACTAGCATATAGAGTCTCAATGATGTTTCAAGTAATAAGGACTAATGGTGTACAACCAAAACCGCGGACTTTATCCACTCGATAAGTGATAAACACTTGGAAAGTCCGAATAGGGTAGTTCGATCATTCATCATATGAATATCCATTTGCATGCTTTGAACATCTCTATGTTCCATACCAATGAAACGTGGTACTCGGCATCGCAAATGCTAGTCTCAATCTCGAGCGATCCTTATCCTTATTTGCGGACGGCTCAATTGACTAGGAACAGTTTAGAATATACAGTGACTATAAGATGTGTTTCATGATAGCCATCCCCATGTGCTACCACATCTTACATACACTATAGTATATTCAAGGTCTTTATCAAAACAACAATAGTATATCATAATATAACAATATGAAGAAAGATAAAGTCAATGCCATTATAAAAGTGTAAATTATATTAAACAAAAGATTGTTTTACATAGAGTCATAAAAGCCCTTAGCCACAAGTTGGCTAACCGAGCACCCACTCTTTCAGATATGTCATCCGATACGGAATGAAACAAGTAGACTTCGTCAAACGATCAATCACTACCCAAATGGCATCGCATCCTCGAACAGATCGGGTAGTTTTGTGACAAAATCCATCGAGATATGATCCCACTTCCATTCCAGAACAGATAAACTGTGCAGAAGACCACCCGGCCTCTTTCTCTCGGCTTTCACCTGCTGACAGTTCAAACAACGGGATACAAACCTCACAACGTCACTCTTCATCTTCTTCCACCAAAACTGATTCTTCAGGTCGTTATACATCTTCCGGCCTCCTGGATGAACACTGAACCGACTGCAATGTGCCTCTCGCAGAATACTCTGTCTTATCTCGAAAATATCAAGCACGACAATACGATTATTCACAAATAAAACATCATCCCTGACCTGAAACTCAGACTGGTGTCCAGATCTTACTTTCTCTATCGAATTCTGAATACTCTCATCGGATTTCTGTGCTTCTCTGATCGACACAAAAAACTCTGGCTCAGCCTGGATAGCACAAACTCTGATAGGACTCCTATCTGATTCAAACTCCAATCCAGAATTGCAATAGTCGTCAATCAAACGAGACACACCAATGGTCGAAAGAGATAAAGAACAAAGCTTGCGACTCAAAGCATCGACAGTTGCATTCGACTTTCCTGGGTAATACTTAATCTCGCTGTCGAAGTCCTTCAATAAATCTAGCCATCTTCTCTGTCTCATATTCAACTCAGACTGTGAAAACAAGTATTTAAGACTCTTATGATCCGAAAATATCTCAAAATACTCACCGTACAAACAGTGACGCCAGATCTTCAAGGCAAAAACAATAGCAGCGAGTTCAAGATCGTGAACTGGATAGCGAGTCTCGTGCGGTTTCAACTGCCTTGATGCATATGCTATCACGTGCTTCCTCTGCATAAGAATACATCCCAGACCAAAATGAGAAGCATCGCAATACACCGTAAAACCTCCAGAACCTGATGGAATAGAAAGTATCGGAGCACTAGTCAATCTCTTCTTCAACTCAATGAAACTGGTCTCATACTCTTCAGTCCAAACAAAAGGCGCGTTCTTCTGAGTCAGCTGGGTAATCGGCTTCGCAATAGAAGAGAAACCCTGGATAAATCGGCGATAGTAACCAGCTAGACCCATAAAACTTCGAATCTCAGGCACAGAAGTCGGCCTACGCCAGTTCATATCTGACTCGATCTTGCTGGGATCGTCAGAAATCCCATCTCCCGAGATAATGTGACCAAGAAAAACGACCCGGTCTAACCAAAACTCGCACTTTGACAGTTTGGCAAACAACTGTTTGGTACTCAAAATCTGCAAAACAATCCTCAGATGCTCTGCATGATCAGCACGACTCTTCGAATAGATCAGGATATCTTCAATGAAAATAATAACAAACTCATCTAGAAAACGCTGAAAGATTCGGTTCATCAATCCCATAAAGACTGCTGGGGCATTAGTCAAATTGAACGGCATGACAAGAAATTCAAAATGGACATACCTCGTTCGAAACGCAGTCTTAGGAACATCCTCTTCACGGACTCTCAGCTGATGATACTCAGACCTCAAATCTATCTTCGAATAGATACACGAACCCTGCAATTGGTCAAAAAGATCATCTATACGAGGTAAAGGATACCTGTTCTTAACCGTCGCCTGGTTCAATTGGCGGTAGTCAATGCAGAGACGTATAGAGCCATCTTTCTTTCTAACAAACAGAACAGGAGCACCCCAAGGCGATACACTAGGTCGAATGTATCCCTTGGCAATCAATTCTTCCAACTGCTCCTTCAATTCCTTCAATTCAATCGGAGCCATTCTATACGGAGCTTTATAAATCGGCTGAGTACCTGACGTCAATTCGATGCCAAATTCAATCTCACGAATAGGCGGTAATCCCGAAATCTCATCCGAGAACACATCAGGAAACTCTCTAACCACTGGTATGTCATTCAACTCAGGGCTAGACTTCAAAACATCGACCGCATAAATCAAAAATCCCTCGGCTCCTTTCTGTAACAATCTAGTCATAGACAATACAGAAATCAAAGGAATTCTAGAACGAGAACCCTTACCAAAGAATCTCCACTCGTCTGACATCTCTGGTCTGAAACGGACTATCTTCTGAAAACAATCTACTGTAGCCCTGTACTTAGTCAAAACATCTATGCCAACTATGCAGTCAAAGTCAGAAAAACCAAGTAGAATACAGTCGATCTCGATCAAATTTCCTTCAAAACTCAATCCACAATTTCTAACGAAATTCCTCGCAACAATTCCTCCACCCAAAGGTGAAGTAACAAAAACTACAGCAGGTAATGGCTCAAAAGGCAAGGCATGCATCAACACAAATTTCTCAGATATGAAAGAGTGAGAAGCACCTGTATCTATCAAAATATTAGCAGGATAATCAAAGATCGAATAATTACCTGCAATCACATCATCAGGTGCAGCCTGAGCCTGATCCTCATTCAGAGCATACACTCTCTGTGAGACCTCGATTCTAAACAACTAATCTCGGGATTAAACAACAATTAGACATACAATATCCAAGATTAAAAGCAAAGAGAGAAAAAAAATTTTTTGGATGAATAGTGCTCCGCTCGATCGCAGCGAACTCGTGCGATCGATCGGAGCCCAAAAGTGCCAAGTTCTGCTCGGGGAAAAATAAAAGCTGCGCTTGATCGCAGCGAACTCGTGCAATCGAGCGCACGCAAAACTTCAAGGTTTCTGCCCAGAAAAAGAAAACAGAACGAAAGGCTAGGCAATCCAATACCATACAAGCCATTCAAGCTAATCAATGCTTCAAAGCATTAACATGCATTACAACTCAAAACCTCCACTAATACATAAAATTATGGAGTTCAACAACTGTTCAACAGTAAAGGGCAAGCAATAACAACATAACGACGAAGTTCGATATCTAAACATGTTCTAACATATCTAGGTTGACATGCTGAAATCGACTTCTAAACCGAGTCTCACTTCTACAACTTTCCCTCGAAGCTAACCATGCCTCTTCTGAATTGTTCCTGCCCCACCTGTTGCCAAGTACACATAAAAAACAAAGCAACAGCCGGATAACCGGTGAGAACGACATTCCCAGTAAAAGCAACATAACAAGTAATGAATCAAAACACATGCTTTCAAGACAACACTTAATCAATATTAACGTAATGAAATGCATGTATTTAAAACGGGATATCAATTCTGATAAACGAGGGATTGCTGCTGTGCTTTTGGGATCCCGAGGATGAGATCACGTAACGACTCACCGACTCTCCCAATCGAGGTGGTGTCACGTATCCCACTCCTCTAGACTTTGAGCAACCATAATGAGTATGCTAGCACTAGGCAAAACGACTATGACCTAGGCCACTCAATCATAGTTCTCAAATGTCTAAACAAAAGGGCGGTTCTGCCCGCTAAAATCAATGTAGGCTCAAGATGAATGCATAACAGAAACATAAACATAAGCCACATAATCAAAAGCAAAATCAATCAACAAGACACAAGTTCTTCGTGCTAGAACAAGTGTAGATGCAATATGTGATTTGAAAGGGAAACTCGAGAACCAACTGTCCCGAGTATGCTATCCCGCTATGATGACTGCTTTTACCTTTTGATGTAGTAGATCCAACTTCGGATAAGCTACAACAAAAGATTGTATCAAAGAATATACCAACTAAACAACAACTACGGTTCAAGGTAATTCTCTTTACCGTTATTCGTCCAATCTCTTGACGATCAAAAGCTGTTAACACCAGGCTTGACAACTCCAAACAAATCTGTTCAGATACAAAAATTGATCAACAATGGCGATCAATACACAAGCCCAAAAACAACAACTCCAACGGTTCAAAAATCCAAAAACTCAAACCGGCGGCATAACGGTTAAAACTGAACAAACCGGAAACGCAGACAGCAGTTCAATACCGATATCAACTCATATCAATGCTAATACAACAACAAAAGCTCAAACCCAACCAATCTAAAAATCCACATTTTCGAAAATGGCTTCCAAAAATCATAACAAATCCGAACGTCGTTCTAATTCAAAACCGACAGATAATAAACGATCAGAACTCTGTCAAGAACAACATACTCGAATCTCGAATGATTCTAACAACATCCAAAAACTAGAATGTATCCGATTGTAGAAAAACTTACGATATAACGGAGCTCTAGCTGCAGTGATCGCTAATCTGCCATCAGAAATAAATTCCAACGGCTGGATCGAGCTCGGACTGAAATCACAAGGGTAGGAGAAAGCTTGGAGGTGCTACAATGGTGGATCTCGGTTTTGAGAGGAAGGAGAAGACTTTGAAAAGTCAATACAAGTGTAGATAATATATAAAATCCAATAATTGCATTTTAGTCCCTGAAATTTCCAAAATTTGCAAAATGGACCCTGATCAAAATCAAGTCGGCTTGTGAACTCTGAAACCTACGATTAACTCAAACAAACTCATTTAAGATAAAAACGGGGCGTTACAATTCTCCCCCACTAAGAAGAGATTTGTCATCGAAATCAACGAGAACCACAACTCATAAGATAGAATAAAAAACTAAAGACAATAAGAAGAACTCACGTCATCCGAATAACTCCAGAAATCGCTGTCTCATGTCAGATTCTGTCTCCCAAGTCGCTTCCTCGATGCCGTGACAGCTCCACTGCACTTTCACCAATGAAATCAACTTGGTTCTAAGCTGTTTCTCTTTTCGATCAAGGATCTGAATCGGTCGTTCAAAGTATCTCAGAGTCTCATCTAAGTCGACTTCGTCAGGCTGAAGGATATGAGAAGGATCTGGATGATACTTTCGCAGCATAGAGACGTGAAAATCATCGTGAATACCAGATAAAGACGGAGGAAGTGCAAGTCTGTAGGCAAGATCGCCTATCTTCTCGAGAATCTCATACGGACCGATGAATCTCGGAGATAACTTCCCTTTCTTACCGAATCTGACAGTGTCTCTGAACGGAGAAATCTTAAGGAATACACGGTCTCCCTGCTCGAAACTCAGAGGTCTACGTCTGACATTCGCATACTTCGCATGTCTATCTTGAGCTAACTTCATTCTGGTCTGAATGATCTTAACTTGCTCTGCCATATCTCTAAGCATATCCGGTCCCAAATCAGGTGACTCAGACAAATAATCCCAAAACAACGGAGATCGGCATTTCTTACCGTACAATGCCTCAAAAGGCACCATACCGATACTCGCTTGGAAGCTGTTGTTGTAAGAAAACTCAACAAGAGGCAAAGAATCTTGCCAACTAATGCCAAAGTCTAGCACTACCGATCGCAGCATATCCTCTAACGTCTGGATAGTCCGCTCTGACTGTCCATCTGTCTGAGGATGATAAGCTGTACTCAGATGCAATCGAGTACCAAGTGCCTCCTGAAGACTTTGCCAGAAGTGCGAAGTGAATCTAGGGTCTCTGTCTGAAACGATCGACTTCGGCACACCATGCAATCTCACAACATTGCACTTACAACTCAGCCATCTGATCATGACGATACACCATTCTGTACGGAATAAAACACGCAGACTTTGTCAATCGGTCGATCACTACCCAAATAGCATCGCATCCTCGAACGGATCGTGGTAGCTTCGTGACGAAATTCATAGAAATGTGATCCCATTTCCATTCAAGAACAGATAGACTGTGCAATAGACCACCTGGTCGCTTCCGCTCTGCTTTCACTTGCTGACAATTCAAACACCGAGATACAAAACTCGCTACGTCACTCTTCATTCTCTTCCACCAGAACTGGTTCTTCAGATCGTTGTACATCTTACGACCTCCAGGATGAATACTAAACCGACTGCAATGAGCCTCTCGGAGAATACGCTGTCTCAACTCCGAAATATCAGGCACAACAATACGGTTATTCACAAACAAAACATCATCTCTAACCTGGAATTCAGACTAATGCCCAGATCTGACTTTCTCTAATGAAACCTGAATACTCGGCTCAGACTTCTGTGCTTCTCTGATCGCAACAAACAACTCCGGCTCGGCTTGAATAGCAAACACTCTGATAGTCTCCCTATCTATTTCAAACTCTAAACCAGAAGTGCAACAATCATCGATTAACTTAGAAACACCGATAGTAGACAGAGATAATGAACATAGCTTTCGGCTCAAGGCATCTGCAACTGCATTCGAATTTCCCGGATAATACTTGATTTCACAGTCGAAATCCTTCAACAGATCTAACCATCTTCTCTATCTCATATTCAGCTCTGCCTGTGAAAACAAATACTTAAGGCTCTTATGATCAGAAAAGATCTCGAAAGACTCACCATAAAGATAGTGACGCCAGATCTTCAGAGCAAATACAATTGCAACTAGTTCAAGATCATGAACCGGATAACGAGTCTCGTGCAGTTTCAGCTGCCTCGATGCATACGCTATCACATGCTTATGCTGCATAAGAACACAACCCAAGCCTCGGTTAGAAGCATCGCAATAGACTGTGAAACCTCTAGTACCTTTCGGAATAGAAAGAATCGGAGCACTGGTCAGTCTCCTCTTCAGATCAACAAAACTAGCCTCACAATCTGAAGTCCAGACAAAAGGCGCATTCTTCTAAGTCAGCTGGGTAATAGGCTTTGCAATAGACGAGAAACCCTCGATGAATCGGCGATAATAACCAGCTAAACCCATGAAGCTTCGTATCTCAGGTACTGATGTCGGTCTAGGCCAATTCATAACTGCTTCAATCTTGCTGGGATCGACAGAAATCCCATCTCCAGAAATGATGTGACCGAGGAAGACAACTCGATCCAACCAGAATTCACACTTAGACAACTTGGCAAACAACTGCTCAACTCGCAAAATCTGCAGTACGGTCCTCAAGTTCTCTACATGGTCAGTACAGTTCTTCGAGTAGATATGAATATCATCGATAAAGATAATGACGAACTCATCTAAATAACGCTGAAAGATACGGTTCATCAAACCCATAAAAACTGCGGGAGCATTAGTCAAACCCAACGGCATGACTATAAACTCAAAATGACCATACCTTGTTCTGAATGCGGTCTTAGGAACATCTTCCTCTCGCACTCTCAGCTGGTGATAACCTGACCTCAGATCAATTTTAGAATAGACAGAAGAACCCTGCAACTAATCAAAAAGGTCATCTATTCTGGGTAAAGGATACCTGTTCTTAATTGTAGCCTGATTCAGTTGACGGTAGTCAATACAGAGCCGCATAGAACCATCCTTCTTTCGAACAAACAGAATAGGAGCGCCCCAAGGAGATACACTAGGTCTGATGTATCCCTTGGCAATCAAATCCTCAAGTTGTTCCTTCAACTCTCTCAGTTCAATAGGTGCCATACGATAAGGAGCTTTGGAAATAGGTTGAGTACTTGGCACCAAATCGATGTTGAATTCGATCTCTCAAATAGGAGGCAATCCAGGAACATCTTCCGGAAACACATCAGCAAAATCTCTAACCACTGGTAAATCTACCAAAGCTGGGCTAGATTTCAGTACATCAACTGCATAAACCAAAAATCCTTCCGTACCTCTCTGTAACAAACGAGTCATAGATAACACTGAAATCAAAGGAATTCTAGATCGAGAACCCTTACCAAAGAATTTCCACTCGTCTGCCATTTCTGGTCTGAGCCTGACAACTTTCTGAAAACTATCGACTGTTGCCCTGTACTTGGTTAAAGCATCTATACCAACAATGCAATCAAAATCTGACAGTCCAAGTATAATACAGTCGAATTCTAATAGATTTCCTTCAAAACACAGTTCACAGTTCCTGATTAATCTGACAGAAACAATTCCTCCACCCAAAGGTGAAGTAACAGCTACTACCGAAGGCAACATCTTAGTAGACAAAGCATGCAATAACACAAATTTATCAGATATAAAGGAATGGGAAGCACCTGTATCTATCAAAACATGAGCAGAATAACCGAAAATCGAGCAGTTACCTGCTATAACATCGTCTGGTGCTGCCTGAGCCTGATCCTCTATCAAAGAAAAAACTCGTGCTTGCTGTCTCGAAGGCTGGTTCGCACTAGAGTTACCTCCCTGTCTATTCTGCTGCTGAGGCTGGAAAGAGTGAACCGCAGAAGACTGCCTCTCAGGCTGAACTGTAGGTCGAGATGAACTTCTCCTCTGAGCTCGATCTCTGTTACGCTGAGGGCACACCTTAGAAAAGTGTCCCGGTTGCTGACAGGTGTTGCAGTTACCAAAGACTCCCACACACTGATCTGGTGAGTGTCTACCTCCACACTTGCTGCAGTACAAGGATGACGATCTAGAACTCTGTCCTGAACCGAACTGCTTGGAACCACTAGAACTAGAAGAACTGTTCCCTTGCCTTTTGAATTGTTTCCCTCTTGCTTTATACTGGTCCTTTCTGTTTCCCCCACTGTTTCCACCTTCATACCTCTGCTGCTGGTTCTGATGCTGAGGTGGCTGATTCTGATACTGCCTCTGTTGCTGAGGTGCCACCTGATTACCTCTCTGCCTCCACAAGCCTGCTTCTGCTCCCTTTGCGTGATTCATGGCATCCGCAAAGTTTTTAGGCCTGTTGGTGTTTACCAACGTGAAGATATCGGGGTTCAAACCATTGATGAACTGATCGGCCTTTGCTTCTTCATCTCTGGCAATAAGCGGTGCAAAACGCAACAAACTATCAAACTTAGCCACGTACTCCTCAATGTTCAGATTCCCTTCCTTCAGATTTGCAAACTCAGCTCCCTTATCTTTACGATACAAGATAGGAAAAAACCGCTTATAAAACTCAGATTTAAAAAGAGTCCAAGTAACTTTCGCACCTCTACTCTCCATTGCTTTCTTCGTCATGATCCACTAGCTCTTAGCAACCCCACGAAGCTGATGAATGACTAACCTGATTCGGCGGTCATCTGTGAAGTCAATGGAATCGAACAACTGATCAATATCATCCAACCAACTCTCACAGTCAACTGGATTTTTTGAACCCATCAACAACAGCGGATTAAACGACTGAAACATCTTCAGCCACTACAAGAAAAATGGCTAAAGACAACGCTTTTTCTGCGTTGTTAATGTCCCCGAAAAGCGTTGTCGTAGCCAGTGTTGTAAAAGACCACGCTCAAAGACAACGCAGAAAAAGCGTTGTCGTTTCTGAAAAAAACAACGCTTTTTCGTTTTTGAAAAAGACAACGCTTAAAAAAGCTTTTCTGGTAAAGAAAACGCTTAAAAAAGCGTTGTCTTTATTCAAATAAAAAACAAAAAAAAAATTTAATTCACAAATTTTCAATATTATAAATCATTAAAAATTCAAAAAGTTGTAAAATAAAATTTAATATAGAGTCTTTCAGTATTATAAATCATTCAAATATAAAAATAATCGAATTCTAATATACAATCGTCCAATATTATAAATCATTCAAATATAAAAAATAATTGAATTCTAAATCAATGTGTTCTAGGAAAAAACTATGCATTAATCACGAAAAACTTTGATTCTTCCCTTCAGCACATGTTCCCGAGCTTTCATAAAATCCGCTACAATCTCTTATCTTTTAATTTGTATCTCCGTACTGTAAATTATTAAAAATAAAAACAAACAAACATAAAACAAATATGAATACAAATATTAAAGCAATTTGAATGCATTTGCCTAGCAGATTTAAATTAAATTCACCATATCCTCCCATCCAAATACAGCCAAGAAGTACTGTTTCAGATAATTAAAGCAAATGACATTTAACTTCTCTTTAGCCCAGCCAAATGCGAAGTTATAGATCTCTCGGGATTTCTCTGGACAAATAGAAGCATCTATCGAATTTAGTAATATTTAAATGAAATATTCTAAATATAATGTTGTAGAGATCATATATTAAATTTCTAGCAGACAACAGATACTAACATATAAGAACTTACTGTTTCCAGTAACTATGCCACATGTAACACAACAAAAAAATAATAAATGAAAAATGACAATCAACTAACATAGAAAAAATGATGGTACGTGATACTGATGATGATGATATCCTAATAAATATCCTAATAAATATATGAAAAACATAACTACAACACATACTGTTTATCATCATTATTTTTGCTAATCACTTCAACGTAGTCAGCCACAAGATATACGGAGTAAAATCCAACACCAAATTGCCCAATAAGGTTAAGATCTCCACTGGTCTGCATTTTTTCTACAAATGTTGTATAGAAAAAGGTCATTGAAAGTTAAAAACAAGGAAAATCCGATCTGTAAATGCTTTCAAGTAAAAGTAAAATCAACTGTTGAGCCATCATACACGAATACACGATACAAACAAACATACACACACCTGAAGTTCCAGATTTGGAAATGGTTCCCAAATTCTTGATCAAATCCTCCTTTGTCATTCCAATACCTCTGTCATGAATTGAAACTGTTTTCTTCTCTTTGTCCAATGTAATCTGCATTTGTTCATTTCGTTCATAATAAGTCATGTCCATTAATTTTCAGAAAAATGAGTTCATTATAAATTCTGATAAAACAGCTTAAAATTCCACGAGAAATCTTTATGATTACAGCACTCAACAGGAAGTCAATACATAATCAAGAAATATGATGTCTATAAAATTCTAATACAGCCACTTAACAGACTCCAGAGTACTTTCATGAAAATCTGAAAAATTATTCTTTACAACATTGGAAAAATTATTCCATATGCATCAGTAATACCATAATCTAATGCTTAAAAGCTTCCTACAAAATGCTAAATGAAAATTTAGCAAAACTGACTAAACTAAAACCAATAAATCACGAACCTGAATCTCGAGCTTTGTATCATCACCTTCAGCCAAAATTTCTTTGTCCGTGAGTGACAGGAATCTAATCTTGTCCAGTGCCTAAATCAGCAACAACCATACATCAAACACAAGCTCTTTCCAGCGAAGTTGATGTAAATAACATCAAACAAAGTGGAACAACAAAAGCTCACATCAGAGACACTTGAGATCAACTCTCTCAAGAAAATATCCTTATTGCTGTAAAGCGAGTTGATAATGATGTCCATAATCCGTGAAACTTCAGCCTGGAATTGATACTTCTCTGCATCGGCACGAAGAGTTTTCCTTGATATGGACTCACATTCTCTGAATAACAGTAGCAAATCACACACCCAAAAATATAGATTGATTATTGATAGTTTTAAAGTGACAAACAACATTTGAATGAAACATGAAGATGGTATTTCAAAACACCTCTTAACAACATCAGAATCTGTAGATAATCCATGGGGAACAGCTACAATCTTATCTTCCAATTTTGGCGGATCAACAGGAGCATCCACGTCAATTTCTGCATTTTCATGTAGTTTCCTACCTACAAATTTTGAAATTCAGTTCCACAACTGCAATTAAGCAGCATCACTATCATTCCAAACAAATCCTAGGCATAAAACACAACAGAGCAACACTAATAAATTTCAAGGATTGCAGTACTTGTTCGACTTTATCCTGAAGAGCTGAAATCTCAATTGTATTGGAGAGTTATAATCATTTTTATCTTCTAAGTAATTACCACAAAATAAAACATAACATTCACAACAACGCGAACAGTGAAGAGGATTTAAGCAGCCACTGAATGGTTTTTACAAAACAAGAACCGGTAAAATAACGAATGTTATGGACTAGTACATCAGTTATCCAGTAACAAACTCATAAGCATCTGTTATCCAGCAAATTTCGATGCACTCCAACACAAAAAATAAAAAAATGAAACAAACAAAATCAAATTCCATCTATTCGCTTTCTGTCTCTAGAATTCAGCAATTTCAAAATACAGAAAAGAAAACCGGTGAAAGTAACCAAAATTCAGCTCATGACCCCGAGCTCGAAGAAGAGTGAACATGGGAGGCAGTTCCCACGGCGGAGGGATCAGCACCAAAAGATGAAGTGATGGTGCTGGTCATTTACTCAGGCCGCGAGACCCACTGGCCGCCTGGCTCTCCCCCGACACCACGTGTTAGTGCCACCAATACTTCAGTACAAAACTCAAAGTGTTAACACAAAGCAAATACCGACAAATCAAAGCTAAAAATTATAATTCAAGACCAACGAGAATAAAAATTTTCCAAAAAGAAATTGAACACTGGTACGAAATAGCAGCGCAGAAAAGCATGAAATCAAAATGGAATTAAGTGTAAATAAATTTTGAGCGAGGAACAAAACACCATAAATAAAGGCTGGAGAAGTGGAGAGACGATCTATAGAGCAAATTCTCAAAAAATGACAGATCTATTAATTATATGGCATTACCTCAAGATCGCAATCACCCTCGTTCAATGTCAGACCATGGAGCAGCATGCGGCCGACCTTACTGCCACTGCCACTGCCTCGTCGCCGGAGTCACCAAGTACCCGAGCAAGGTAAATCCCGAAAGTCTGCCAATAAGCTCGTCGCCGGAGTCGCCAAGTACCCGAGCAGCAAAAATCGACGATGATGGAAAAACATAAAGTTGGAATCGAAAGAGAGCAAAAGGGAAAGGGAGAAATCGCGACTAAGGGTTTGGGGATTTTAGGATTTTTTTCCAGACGTGAAGGGGTTAAAATAATAGATATTTTAAGTTTTATTTTAAATTAATAAAAAAAATGTTTATCTACAAAGCTTTTTAAAAAGCGTTGTTGTAGATTAAAAAAAAACGCTCATAGACAACGCTTTTAAAAAGTGTTGTCTTTGACCTAAAAAAACGCTTAAAGACAACGCTTTTAAAAAAAAGCGTTGTCTTTTTATGAATATAAAATATATATAGACAATGCTTTTTACTAAAAGCGTTGTAATATAAAAAAAACAAAGCTTTTTACAAAAAGTGTTGTCTTTTAGGTGTTGTGATTGAGCATTTTTGTTGTAGTGAGCAAGGTTTCCATGGGCGTCGCTGTAGCATCCATCTCAACCGTTTCAGTACTAGCTTGCTCAGTTATAGGAATAACTGGCGGTGTGTTTCTGTTTATCACTCGACGAGTACCCATCTGATAATCAAAGGTTAGGGCACAAGATATCTCAATCGCTACAATACGGTGCCCTTACAACCGCTTGAAATACCGGATACCCGTCGATAACAACACAATTACATCTCAAGTAGTTCATGCTTTATTAATTAAATCACATAACTCATGTAATTCAATTAATTCTCAAATAATAAAACATGCTTGCATGGAATTAAATAATCAATAAATAACTCAAACACATGCGAGGAGTCAATACATGTGGACTCGAACTACCCCGCTCACTCTAGTTCAATCCAAGAATCTTAATGCTCTGATACCACTTAATGTGAGACCTGGGTTCTAAACAACTAATCTCGGGATTAAACAACAATTAGACATACAATATCCAAGATTAAAAGCAAAGAGAGAATTTTTTTTTTTTTAATGAATAGTGCTCCACTCGATCGCAGTGAACTCGTGCGATCGATCGGAGCCCAAAAGTGCCAAGTTCTGCCCGGGGAAAAATAAAAGTTGCGCTCGATCGCAGCAAACTCGTGCGATCAAGCGCAGCGCAAAACTTCAAGGTTGCTGCCCAGAAAAAGAAAACAGAACCAAAGGCTAGGCAATCCAATACCATACAAGCCATTCAAGCTAATCAATGCTTCAAAACATAAACATGCATTACAACTCAAAACCTCCACTAATACATAAAATTCTGGAGTTCAACAACTGTTCAACAGTAAAGGACAAGCAATAACAACATAACGACGAATTTCGATATCTAAACATGTTCTAACATATCTAGGTTGACATGCTGAAATCGACTTCTAAACCGAGTCTCACTTCTACAACTTTCCCTCGAAGCTAACCATGCCTCTTCTGAATTGTTCCTGCCCTACCTGTTGCCAAGTACACATACAAAACAAAGCAACAACCGGATAACCGGTGAGAACGACATTCCCGGTAAAAGCAACATAACAAGTAATGAATCAATAAACAAGCTTTCAAGACAACACTTAATCAATATTAACGTAATGAAATGCATGTCTTTAAACCGAATATCAATTCTGATAAACGAGGGATTGCTGTTGTGCTTTTGGGATCCCAAGGATGAGATCACGTAACGACTCACCGACTCTCCCAATCGAGGTGGTGTCACGTATCCCACTCCTCTAGACTTTGAGCAACCATAATGAGTATGCTAGCATTAAGCGAAACGACTACGACCTAGGCCACTCAATCATAGTTCTCAAATGTCTAAACAAAAAGGGCGGTTCTGCCCACTGAAATCAACGTAGGCTCAAGATGAATGCATAACAGAAATATAAACATAAGCCACATAATCAAAAGCAAAATCAATCAACAAGACACAAGTTCCTCATGCTAGAACAAGTGTAGATGCAATATGTGATTTGAAAGGGAAACTCGAGAACCAACTGTCCCGAGTATGCTATCCCACTACGATGACTGCTTTTACCTTTCGATGTAGTAGATCCAACTCCGGATAAGCTACAACAAAAGATTGTATCAAAGACTATACCAACTAAACAACAACTATGGTTCAAGGTAATTCTCTTTACCGTTCTTCGTCCAATCTCTTGACGATCAAAAGCTGTTAACACCAGGCTTGACAACTCCAAACGAATCTGTTCAGATACAAAAATTGATCAACAATGACGATCAATACACAAGCCCAAAAACAACAACTCCAACGGTTCAAAACTCCAAAAACTCAAACCGGCGGCATAACGGTTAAAACTGAACAAACCAGAAACGCAGACAGCAGTTCAATACCGATATCAACTCATATCAATGCTAATACAACAACAAAAGCTCAAACCCAACCAATCTAAAAATCCACATTTTCAAAAATGGCTTCCAAAAATCATAACAAATCCGAACGTCGTTCTAATTCAAAACCGACAGATAATAAACGATTAGAACTCTGTCAAGAACAACATACTCGAATCTCGAACGATTCTAACAAAATCCAAAAACTAGAATGTATCCGATCGTAGAAAAACTTACGATATAACGGAAATGTAGCTGTAGTGATCGCTAATCTGCCATCAGAAATAAATTTCAATGGCTGGATCGAGCTCGGACTGAAATCACAAGGATAGGAGAAAGCTTGGAGGCGCTACAATGGTGGATCTCGGTTTTGAGAGGAAGGAGAAGACTTTGAAAAGTCAATACAAGTGTAGATAATATATAAAATCCAATAATTGCGTTTTAGTCCCAGAAATTTCCAAAATTTTCAAAATGGACCCTGATCAAAATCAAGTCGGCTTGTGAACTTTGAAACCTCCGATTAACTCAAATAAACTCATTTAAGATTAAAAAATGGGGCGTTTCACTCTCGCCTGCTGTCTAGGAGGTTGGTTCAAATTCTAGTTGCCTCCTTGACGATTCTATTGTTGAGGTTGGAAAGAGTGAACTGCATTCAATTGCCTCTGAGGCTGAGACGACTGTCGAGAAGCATTTCCACTCTGTGCTTGCTCAAAGCCCCGTTGAGGACAAAGTCTAGCATAATGCCCCGTCTGCTGACAAATATAACAATTCCCAAATATTCCCCTACACTGGTTGAAACGACCAAATTTTCTAAAATAACATATGCGGAAAAATATATATATTTTTTTAAATACTAAGTAAAATAAATGTACATACATGCCCATACATATATGCACAACAATAAACAGATTTAAAAATAACCTAAATAAAAATGCAACATTTCATACTTAAATATCTGAGTCATACTTAAATAAAATACTATCAAAACAATTAACTTAAAAGTTTGCGTGCAATAAAATTACTTAATAAAAATAGTATTAAAATTCGCCACTGAAAAGACTTAAAAGAAATAAATAAATAACAGAGTTTATAATTCTAAAAAAAATATTCATAATGACTCAGACGACGGCCGCGGGGGATCACTACCTGTCTGCTCATACGTCCTCGCTGCCGGTAGGTATTACATCTTTCTCTACGTACTCACCTGCACCATATAAGTGTAGTGAGCCTAGAGGCCCAACATGCTAACATAACAAGGATTTAAAATAATTTAAATCACTGAAATACTAATACATAACATATACATGAATGGGCATGCTTAAAAGTCATGAATCATAACTTAAAATCTTGCTTAAATTTGATCTTAAATATAATCATATAATACATACTTAAACATTGTTGACCATAACATTTTTCTAACATCGCATGATCGTATCCATAGTGTAACCTTAAACTTAAATGGTTCGACTGATCAGTCTCTTAAAACTAACATACGCGGCGGTGACGAATCACCTCTTGCTGGTAGTAAACTACCCTTAAATTGACAGTAAACTGCCCTTAACATGTGGGGACTTGTCCCCCTTAAATTGTCACACTACTTCAACTTCCAACATAAAATTATTTTCTTGCTCAACCTTAAACATTAAATCATGCCATAAAATTATTTCATGAATGCAAGTACTTAAATAAAAATGTGTGTCCTTCATATATATTTAATTTAATTTTTATACTAACATATAAATACTAAAATAACTTCCATGCATAAAATAATTAAATATATAATTAGGACACATGCAATTTCTCATGGTTTGTACTGAACCGCTGGCCCTAACACTCAAGCCCATTTTCTTAAATTCTGGCCCATTAACACTGAAACTGGCCCATTAACATACTTAAGCCCATTAACGCATTTCTAAGCCCAATAAATCAATTAAAGCCCATTCGCACATACTTGACCCAATAACAACTTAATCTGGTCCAATGTGCCCAAAAGCCCAAAGACTGGCCCAATAACTTCCATGGGCTCCCAAGCCCATAAAATTATTGGGCTAACTTAATTTAATTTAATTAAGCCCAATAACAATTAAATTCAACCCAAATAATTAAATGGAGCCCAATTAAATTTTTGGGATTTAATTAGGCCGATTTAACACTTAATTAAACTTAAAACTTAAAAATAAAAATACCTGAGCCCGACTCGCTTAACCCGAACCCGGACCCAACTAACATAACCCATGACTTTCCAGACCCGACCCGGACCCAACAACCTGACCCGGATCCACTCTAAACCCTAAAACCCGATTCCCCCTCTTGCACAGCCCTCGGCCGCGAGCAGCAGCCACTCCATGGCTGCTGCCGGCCTGCTCCGGTCGCCCCTGGCCGGAGCTCTACCGCCCAAACGTAGCCCACGTCTGGGCAGTCCTAACCTAACCACAACCCCAGCCCCATGCAGCCCTAGCCACCTAGCCGATCACCCCTTCCTCTGAACCCTAAACTGCGTACAAAGGAACCCGATCTTGCACCAACCCTTACCTGGGCTCGTTTGGCTCGAACCACTCGAGCCACTCAAGTCCAGACCACCCTCACACAGCCTAGGAACCCTTGTCTAGCAGTTGGACGCACCCATGGCAAATAAAACGTGAGCATGATTCAACAAATACATGAACAAGGCGCATACATCCAAAACCAATCTCGATTTTTTTCTGAAAATTCTTGAATAAAACTGATGCTTACACACACACACGCATAAAAACTGATATGGCATAATAAAAACGAAAAGAAACATGCCTAGCACCGAAGGTTGAAGAGAAGTAGGCGTAGATGACGATTCCGGAAAGACTGGACGATGAACAACCACCTTGGAAGCTTAAAATCGATCTCCTATGGAGTTTTCTGGGCTGGCACGATGAAGGAGGTGAAGAACAAGGGAGGGGGTGGTGGCTGAAGGCTTGAAGACGTAGGTTTGGGTAGATTTAGGGTGTAATTTAAATAAAATAAGATTTTGGATAATCAAAATATTAATAAGGGTTTTAAATATAAAATATATAACTTAAAAAAACTCTAAATAATACGTAAAAATCTGATAACTAATTTAAAATCCCAAAATATAAATTTTAGGGAATTTTAAAGGTAATTAAAAGTCAATATTTTGGCTAAATTTGGATAAAAAGGACTCCTAAAATTATATAAAATCAAATACTGAAAATTTTGAGGAAATAAAACTCAAAATAATATTTTTGGGCTCTAAAAAGACTCATAAAATAATTTGGGTAGAAAGTTGTCATCTCGTCCGTCCACGGTCTCGTCTACGCGATAAAATAGCTAAATTTCCATAAATCATGAAAAAATATCTAATTATGGGTTAAAAGCTTAAAAATAACTTAAAACATGCACAAATAGTTTCACATAATTATTTAACCCATAATCTAAAATTCTAAATAAATAAAATCCCTAATTATGCATGCAAATTTACGTACTAAAAATACTGGGTGTTACACTGGTCACTGGAGTGACGACCTCCACACATGATCCATTGCATCAAAAAAGTTATTCGGCCTTCCGGTATTCACCAGAACAAAGATATCAGGGTTCAGACCGTTAATAAAGTGGTCAGCTTTCGCTTCCTCATTGTCAGAAATGTGTGGAGCAAACCTCAATAGACTGTCAAATTTGGTAACATAATCTTCGATACTCAAATTTCCTTGCTTCAAATTTGCGAACTCGGCATTCTTATCCTTACGGTACGAAACTGGGAAGAATCGTTTATAAAACTCAGTCTTGACAAAATCCAGTTGATAAGCGTACCTCTGTTCTCCAAGGCCTTCTTAGTCGAGGTCCACCATTTCTTAGCCATGCAGCTGATGAATAACCAATCTAATTTGTCGGTCATCGGAATAGTCGAGAGAATCAAAAAGCTGATCTATATCATCCAACCAGCCCTCGCAATCCACGGGATTCTCCGTACCTTTCAAGATCCGTGGTCAGAAAGACTGAAACCTCTTCAGTAAGGTTTCCATAGGGGTAGCCGTGGCATCCATCTGATTCTCAACCGTATCGCCCTGGTCATTCTGAGGAGTCACTACAGGTGGAGTTTCAGTCGTAGCAAAAACTGGCGGAGTATTCATGTTCAATCTTCTTCGAGTACCCATCTAAAATCAAAGGGATTAGGACACAGATATCTCAATCTCAAAATTCCAGTGCCCCCCACAACCTCTGGTCTTCTAACACAATTCAAAAGATGGAACTCGGATCCAATGAATGATTATAGTTCATATCTCAATCAATTCATGCTTTATAAATTAAATCACATAATCATGTAATTCAAATAATTCTCAATCAATAAATCATGCTCGCATCGTATTTAATAATCAATTAAATAACTCAAAACACGCGAGAAGCCAATAAAGCAGACTCGATCTACCCCGCTTTCTTCTAAATTTAGTCCAAGATCTTATGCTCTGATACCACTTAATGTGAGGCCTCGATTCTAATCATCTAATTAATCGTAATCCAATTAATCAACTCAATCATACAATAAGGATTAAGAAATAAAAAAAATAAAATTTTTAAAAGGGATGCTCGCTCGATCGGTAAAATCTTACCGATCGAGCGGCCAAAAATTTCCAAGACTCTGCCGGGAAAATAAAAGGCCTCCGCTCGATCGGTAAAATCGTATCGATCGAGTGGACAAGAAATGCCCAACTCTCTGCCTCGGTACAGGGGTGCTCGCTCGATCGGTAAGATTCAACCGATCGAGCGAGATGCTCTGTACCAAAAAATAATTCTGGTTTTTTTTCAACATTTCAAATCCCAACTCAATCAAAACAAATCAATCAATAGGCATAAACTTATTCAACATGCATAATCCATACAAAGTAGTTCTAGAGTTATACATTCATCCAAACTAATAGAACATGCTTCAATTCTAGGTTTACAATACCAAAATAAAAATTGAGTTTGAATTCAATTCAACTCCTAAAACCAAGGGCCTCACTTCTACTCTCTCATCCACCTATCCATGATGTCTCTGGCTTGATCCTGCCCCACCTGTTGCCAAGTACACATACAAACAAAGACAACAGCCGGATAATCCGGTGAGAATAATATTCCCAGTAATAGAGACTAGCATACAATATCACATAATATATCAAAACATGATATATAATCAAATTCCACATATACCTCAAGTAATTCATTCAATTGCGGAATTAAAATGATATGAATGACTTTAAAACTTCTGGATTATCAGACTCAGATAATCAAAAGGAATTCTTCTTTCTTTCTTCGGTTTTGGATCCCGAGGTTAAAATATCCAACCATCACACCGAACTCCCTTTCGAGGTGGATGAGGTATATTTTAATCCTCTAGACTCTAGGGCATTATAGTGAGTTAATCGACACTTGTAGTAAATCGCCTACCAAGGTCACTCAACTATAATCTCCAGATCGTCTAATTCAAAATGAATAATCAATCAGTTTAATATGAATGCATATGAAATCTCATGCATTCAAATATCAATTCAATCATCAATCGATATAGAAAGACATCGATACTATACCGGCTCAACTCTTCCAAACTGACAAAAGCTGCAACTCTAGCAACTCCAAGGACTTCAAATCAATCTAACAGAAGAAGTCACAAGATCAATATCGATAGCAAAACCTCGTCAAACTCGGTATAATCAAATCAATAGAAACGATATCCCGAATCTCAAACTGACGGCATAAAGGCTATAAACTGATCAAACCGGAAATGCAGACAACAGGGTATCAATTCAATATACTCATTCCAATCCTCAAACATCATATCCAAAACAAAACCAACACATCTCAAAATTCAGATTTTCGAAAATAATAAGAAAATTCATATCAAATCTGATCGTCGTTAGATCTTCGAACCGTCTTAGATATACTGTCACAGCTATCTAATAATCATCCTCTCCGAATATAAATTAATTCTAACAACATCCAAAAATTCAAACCTCTCAGAATTAAGATAAACTTACATCCAAACGAAGCACTCGAAGCCGTGATCGTAGGTATCAAGTCAGAAATCGATTCTATCGGACAGATTGAGCTCAAACTAAAATCTGAAAGCTTGGGAAGCTTTGGAACTGCCTTCAATGGAGCATGGCGTCTTGGAGGGGATGAGAAGGATAATGAGAAGACTTAGTCAAGTCTCTAAGTTATAACAAAATCCAACTTTGCGTTTTAGTCCCTGAAATTTCCAAAAATTGCAAAAAGGTCCCTGATCAATAAAAAGTCAGCTTTCGAATTCTAAAATCACTTATTATCTCAAATAAAGTCAATTAAGATAATTGGGGCGTTACACGAATAAATTTGGCAAATAATTGAAAGAAATTTGGCAACTAATTGTAGAAAATCAGTGATCAGAAAGAAATTGAAAGAAATCCAAACCTTTGGTTGTGGCTATACCTTTGAAGACTCAACGACCTTCTCCCTCTCAAGGAAAGAACAATTTGAAGTACAAGATTGATCCCAAGAAGATTGAATCTATAAAATGTCATGAGTGTTCGAGATTTGGGCACAACGTTAATGAATGTGCTAATAGATTGAGGAAAGTAGTGACTGCATTTTTAGTGATGATGATATTGATGAAGATCATGAGTCTACTGATGAAGAGAATCATACATCACTCACTGCCCTCTTGAACAGAAAACATTTTTTACAAGTCAATCCTCACGGTGTTGCCTCTGGCACCGCAACATTAAGCCACAACATCAGACGATATGAATCTAATTCCTTGTGTTTGAATGTTGTTTTTCCTGACAATGAATCCAGTGTTCATGATGATCAAGATGAAGGAGAACTCACATTGGAAAGTGTTCAAGGCATGTACGAGGCACTTTATGTCGATTGGTTAAAAAATAACAAGTTGAACCTCGCACTTTCAAAGGATAACACTGATTTGAAGAGCTCTCTAGCCAAGTGCGCGTCTATCATTAACAAGAGAGATATCGAGTTTTTCAGAATGAATGATGAATTGGCTCAAGCAAATCAGACTTTGTCTAGGTACAACTCGAGTTCAAGCAAGCTAAATAATTTACTTTCTATTGGAAAGGATGACAAAGCTAGATTAGGAATCAAAAATAGTGTTTTGAAGTTGGTGAATCATCAAACAATGCTCCTAAGCCTACTGTATTTGTGAAAGAAAGTGAAAGTAAATCATCCACTAAAGCTGGTTCCACTGTCAATATTACACCAAAACTACTTCGCGCCCAGAAACAAAAAGGTAAGAAACAACATTTTGTCTATCATTACCGCCACAAACCTGGACACATCAGGCCCTACCGTCTGAAGTTGAGAAAGGACTACATGAGGTGGACTGTCAAGCCGGTGTTGTTGATAGGTGTTGTTTTTACGTGTTTTATTGCATTGTTTTGCATGATTTCGGGTTGTTCAGGTCATTCATTCTTAGTTATTGAATATTTATTTTATTCGGATCACTACTCATAATTTTTTATTGGTTGTAGGCAAAAGATGGAGAAAATGAAGAGTTTAAGCACCGAGAATTGACGCAAGAAGGAATCACAAAGAATTAATGGTCCAAAAATTATTTTTGACTCTAGATTGATTTTCCACCATTCAGATTGTAGTTTAAAATGTTTTAAAGATTCTGTCAAAATTTCATCTTGATCTGATGGCTAGAACTCCGGATATGATTTTTTCAAGAGAACTGCGCGCTGGGAAGAAAATCAGGCACCTGGGCGCCAACTTTGTGCGCCTAGGCGTGACCTGCATGAGAAAAAACTTTTGGGATGGCAAATCTGGCGCCTAGGCGGGATTTTCTTGCACCTAGGCGCGACACGGATGAGAGAAAAATCTGAAATTTTGAAAATTAAAAGTTGCGAGTTTCCAGGCTTTATTTGATGGGCTTTCAAGACATATAAATAGGAGATAAAAGAAACATCAGGGGGAAAGAGTTGAAGAGAAAGGCGGCGGCCATCAATCCTACCCCTAAAGATCCTAACAATCGTTTATTTATTTTTTTGAATTTAATTTATTTATTTCTTCTTTGTTTCTTCCTTTTGTTTTAATTTATTAATATTTCCTCTATGCCATCTTAATTAGCTAAAGAATAACACTTGAGTAATTTTGTCACAAATCAATCTCCGTGGGATGATACTCGTACTCTGTACATTATATTATTATTTGACTCGTGCACTTGCGATTTATTCGAGCTTAATTGATAGATATATTTGAGTTGATTTTCAGTGGTAGTATTTGCTCGATCAAGTTTTTTGCGCCGCTGCCGGGGATTTAAATTGACATATTTTTCTT
This sequence comes from Henckelia pumila, assembly GCF_033568475.1. Classification (NCBI taxonomy): domain Eukaryota; kingdom Viridiplantae; phylum Streptophyta; class Magnoliopsida; order Lamiales; family Gesneriaceae; genus Henckelia; species Henckelia pumila. The sequence goes on from NC_133120.1 coordinate 39,504,701, forward strand.
TTTGTTATTTTCTTTAGTTAATTTCTTTGTTTTTATTTATTCTATTTTATTCCTGAGTGATCTATCGTTTTCAATTTTATTTTTGCAGGAATTCATTTTTGTAGTACTTCAAGATGTTTGACCGGCTAAATCGGTTTGATAAAAATCTACTGGCAAGCGCACCAGGTCAAGTAATAGTAAAGTGGACTGAGAGTCCAAGTATCGATCCCACAGGGACTGTTGTCAATTCTCAAGATTCAATTATTTTACTTAATCTAGAAAAAATAATAGAAAATATTTTGAATTAAATAAAATAAGAATATAAAATAAAAACTGCTTAAGAAATACGAATAAAAATAACTAAAGATAAAAATAATTAAAATAAAGACAACCAAGACACACGTAGGTACCGAACAAATCACGTAACATGTAGTCGATTCAGGACTCAGATTTAATCTTAATTCACGGGAATTCTCCTAATTTGTTCAAAGGTCTATTTCTAGAACAATCAAACCTATTCAAATATTTATGAACTAATCTTTCGTAATTCTAATCAAATTTAAATGCATTAAATATTTATGAAAATTCAGTTTACACCCAAACCGCATAATGAAACCGAATTCTATTTCTAGTCAGTTTTACAATATGTTAATTATCAGAGTGATCAAAATCAATACCTCCTCTGTCGACTTGGAATTGATTAACATGCAAGCAAACAGTTGATCAAACTATTCACAAGACAAATATAAATCTGACAATCAATAAAATAAAATCAACTCTAAAAAATCCCAAACAAACATCCAAGTTTTCTACATGAATTTGTTCGGCCCAATCACGCCGTCTTGGTTGAAAACAAACTACTCAATAATTAAAAACAATAATTCAAAAATAAAAATAAAAAGAAGAAAAGAAAGAAGAAATCTTCTCTCCCAAGCCTTGTAGCCGCCTCCTCTTGCGTTGTCTGCGCTCTGGAGCTTCCGAAACCCTAAAAAATATGTTATATCTTCAATATATATGGTCCGGAACGCCTACCAGTTAATTTCCTCCACAAAATAGGACTTTTCGGAGCACATATGACCCCCGAACACGCGCGCGCGCGCGGCATAGGCCTCGCGCGCGCGCAGAAGTTAAAAACAGAGATTTGATCACGAAACTCGCGCGCGCGCGAGCTTGATTCTCGCGCGCGCGCAGTACAAGTTTTTTGCACCGAGCGACGATTTTCAAAAATTCATATCTCAAGATCTAGCCGTCGGATTGAGCTGAAATTTGGACAGCAGCTTCAAAACATCGTGAACTTTAATCTGACTGGTGGAGATCGGATTTGGAGCTCTCTAAAATTAAATGTGATTTTTTGAACAAAGCTGGTCCGCAATTCACTCTTCAACAATATATTTTCCTACAAAATTAACCCAAGGAGTGAAATACACACACATGCACTAAAACACATAAAAACACATGAAAATAATATGAATGCACACAAAATAGACATAAAAATAACATGAAATAATGCATACAAAATGCACTTATCAACACCCCATACTTAAACCTTGCTCGCCCTCGAGCAAGACATGAAAAAACAAAATGCAAACAAAAACATAAGTAAGAATGATTCATGAGAGTGCACAGCCTCCGAGAAGTTTAATCACAAAACATAAAACACAGACATGCTCTCAACTTTTCATAATACACCTTCGGTTTAACGTGAACGTGTGTGTGTGAAATGTCATTCCAGTTTCATACAACTTAGACCGAATTCATCTCAAATCTGCTTAGCGACCTATGACAAATCAGTGCAAGTTTCACTCTTCAAGTGCACATTCCTTCCAACGAACTCTTGACAAACCCACCTCCCTTGAGATAATGAATTACACACCTCCGGATTTTGCACCCGGTATTGCATTAGCCCCAATAATTACCCGCTGACTTAGCTATAACTGGCTAGGATACGAAAAATCATTCTATTTTTTCTTTCTAATCCCCTCGTCTATAGCCCGGATGGAGCATCAATCCCATTGAATCCGCATACTTAGCCTTAAAGTTGATTGATTTTTTTTTTTTTTTTTTAGGATTTTAATCCTTTCAAGGCCCGGATGGAATTGTATATAAATTTTTTTTCTCTAGGTGCGCCCAAGATCATAAGTGTCTTACTAGAGCCTCATCAAAATTCATAAAACACAATCAAGATCCACAAACCACCTATTGCCGTGCAATGGTCAAACAGACAAAAACTTCATCAAATCTTTCGCTACAATTCACTGGTCTAACATTAGTGCTTAAAAATATTCACGGTTCAACCTACAGTTTCTCATGTCCAGTCAAGAGCAAATTTTTTTCAAAAAACCATTTTTTTCAAATAAACTTCATCATCATTGGCTATTATGATTCATCCTACTCATCACAATGCAAAAAACAACAAAACAAAAATTTTTCCAAACAAATACAAAACACGACACATGCAACACAAACACAGAGACAATGCAATACTAGTCTACCCCCCCATACTTATCCAAAGCATTGCCCTCAATGCTTCAGAACAATGAACAGAATGCATAACAAACACACAAATGCAAAGACAAACAAAAACACAATGAGAACAAAAATAACACTCCCCTGGTTTTCGATTCATCCTCTTCCTTCTTGACAGTATCAGCTGGGACAACAGCAGCAGACTGTGTATATCGGCAGGATCGGCAAACTGGAATGGGAAAGAAGTAAAAATTAAATAAAAAAAACCAAAAATAAAATAAAAAACAAGAGAAAGAACACTGGGTTGCCTCCCAGTCAGCGCTAAATTTATAGTCTACAGCCCGACTATGCAGAAGCAACCATCAAAGAGCGGTTGCCGCCCATAGTAAGAATCATACGACTCTACGTATGGGTCTTGAATTTCTTCGCCCTCAAGCTTGGCGTGATATTTGTAGTTTAAGCTTGTCGGTCCAACAGTACTCGGCATGAAATTTTTCCTTTGGAAAGAGACTCTGATTCTAGGCTGAAGCTCAAAGAGGATGTAATACTGTGGAGGTGGCGTCAATGGCAAAAAAGTATCTTCTAGCGGTGTACATAAAACGACCACTAACGAGGTAAAATCTCTCTCCTTGTATGGTTCTTCCTCCTCCACTATCATGTTTGGCTCATCCTCACAAGAAGATTCCTCAAAAATTATTTCTTCATGCGCTGGCTCAGTTAGTTCACTCTCTTGGCAGATCTCAAAAATTGGTTCTCTAAGAAGCGCAATCTGTTCATCCAAAAGACTCCAAGACTTGATACGGCTTTCTAAAAATTGATTTGTCTCTGTCTGTTGCCGCAAAATATTTTCCAACTGAGCCACATGATCCTCAAAATACCCTACACACTCTTCTTGACGCTCCGGTGGTTGGTTCGAAAAATTTTCAGAGTCGATATCTGGAGGATATTGGTGACTCCAACCCTGCAGTGAAGGATCACAATGCCAATGGTAGTCAAAATCTGCCATATCGTTCAACAAGTGCATTGCACTGTCTTCATCTCTTCTAAACAATTGACTGCCAGTGGCCAGAGCTCCAGAATCTACCCAACTTCTTGTAATCTCATCCAAACCACCATAAAAAATTTTAGTGAGGGTGTAAGTCGAAAACTGATGGCATTGAAATCTGTTCGCCAAATCATTGAATCTCCCCCAAGCAGCATAGAAAGGCTCCAAGTATTGTTGGCCAAATCTTGTGAACACCTGTCGATGGTCCATCTCCAAGTACCTCACAAGCAAAAGAGAATAAAATTAAAATTAAAATAAATAATTAAACAAATGCAAGAAAGAAAAAAAAAATCTAGTCTCAAGCAAATAATCTATCCTAATATTAACTAAACAGTCCCCGGCAACGGCGCCAAAAACTTGACCGGCTAAATCGGTTTGATAAAAATCTACTGACAAGTGCACCAGGTCAAGTAATAGTAAAGTGGACTGAGAGTCCAAGTATCGATCCCACAGGGACTGTTGTCAATTCTCAAGATTCAATTATTTTACTTAATCTAGACAAAATAATAGAAAATATTTTGAATTAAATAAAATAAGAATATAAAATAAAAACTGCTTAAGAAATACGAATAAAAATAACTAAAGATAAAAATAATTAAAATAAAGACAACCAAGACACACGTAGGTACCGAACAAATCACGTAACATGTAGTCGATTCAGGACTCAGATTTAATCTTAATTCACGGGAATTCTCCTAATTTGTTCAAAGGTCTATTTCTAGAACAATCAAACCTATTCAAATATTGATGAACTAATCTTTCGTAATTCTAATCAAATTTGAATGCATTAAATATTTATGAAAATTCAGTTTACACCCAAACCGCATAATGAAACCGAATTCTATTTCTAGTCAGTTTTACAATATGTTAATTATCAGAGTGATCAAAATCAATACCTCCTCTGTCGACTTGGAATTGATTAACATGCAAGCAAACAGTTGATCAAACTATTCACAAGACAAATATAAATCTGACAATCAATAAAATAAAATCAACTCTAAAAAATCCCAAACAAACATCCAAGTTTTCTACATGAATTTATTCGGCCCAATCACGCCGTCTTGGTTGAAAACAAACTAATCAATAATTAAAAACAATAATTCAAAAATAAAAATAAAAAGAAGAAAAGAAAGAAGAAATCTTCTCTCCCAAGCCTTGTAGCCGCCTCCTCTTGCGTTGTCTGCGCTCTGGAGCTTCCGAAACCCTAAAAAATATGTTATATCTTCTATATATATGGTCCGGAACGCCTACCAGTTAATTTCCTCCACAAAATAGGACTTTTCGGAGCACATATGACCCCCGAACACGCGCGCGCGCGCGGCATAGGCCTCGCGCGCGCGCAGAAGTTAAAAACAGAGATCTGATCACGAAACTCGCGCGCGCGCGAGCTTGATTCTCGCGCGCGCGCAGTACAAGTTTTCTGTACCGAGCGACTATTTTCAAAAATTCATATCTCAAAATCTAGCCGTCGGATTGAGCTGAAATTTGGACAGCAGCTTTAAAACATCGTGAACTTTAATCTGACCTATGGAGATCGGATTTGGAGCTCTCTAAAATTAAATGTGATTTTTTGAACAAAGCTGGTCCGCAATTCACTCTTCAACAATATATTTTCCTACAAAATTAACCCAAGGAGTGAAATACACACACATGCACTAAAACACATAAAAACACATAAAAATAATATGAATGCACACAAAATAGACATAAAAATAACATGAAATAATGCATACAAAATGCAATTATCAATGTTCCATCGGCAAGTATTCACAATTTTTACCCAACAACATGGAGAGCCATTCTACACAGCATGGGAGAGATTCAATAATTTAGCGAACATCTTTCGGTATCATGATTTTTCTAACTATTCTATCCTTCAATTTTTTCTTGATGATTTGGATGCAGTGACAAGAGGATGGGTAATTGATGGAGCTCTAAAAACTGGTTGTCCACTATTTTTCCGAGATGATGACAGTGTGATACACATATTAGATGATATGGAAAAATTTGACTACCAACGATATTGGGATCTTTCACCACAGGTTCAAAACCACCAGTACCCACAAGATACTCATTACCCAGATTTTACAAACCAACCATTCGAGCTTCAAAAAAAGGATGAGGTAAGTTATTCTCAATTGATCTTACATTCACTAGAGGATATGGTGAGCAAGTACGTGGCATTGACGGAGAGAGCTATAGAAGATCAAATCAATTCTTGGTGCCACCTTGTCGAGCAGATAGAGAATATGAAGATATCAATTTTTCATGACCACCGAGAACATGAAGTGAAGAAAGATACTCAAACAGTGATCCCCCAAATTTGGTTCGATGATGATGACTTAGAGAACCATGATTTGGAATGTGAATCAATTAATGCTGATCTAGAGGTGTTTGAGTCTACTCTTCCCATTGAAACTCAGCCGGAAGAAGTGTTGAAGGAGACAATATATTCAGATACACCGCCAACACCAATTTCACAAGAATTTGTTCTCTGAGAGCCCACAGAGATGTTCCCTTCCCATGTTTATCAGCTTCTATGGAGTGTTGTTGAGGTGATGAGCTTATCCTGTTTACATCTAGCCAAGCTTGAGGGCACATGAAAAAAAGACTCATTTGTGGTGTCATATGACACTTACTTTGGGCGTCAACCACTCTTTGATGAGTGATTCTGAGGGCCAAGCTGAAGACTGAAAATCAGGCGCTACTTGGGAGGCAACCCAAGATTATTTTTACTTCACTTTATTTATCTTATTTAATTGTACTTATATTCTAATTTTTGCTTCATATTGAGTTGATCTTGTTTAATCCCTCAAAATTTTTGATTTTCAAGGTGAATATATGGGAATATTGATGGCCTAAGAATTTGAAGTAGCAAGAGAAATTGGATGTGCACCACTACGATGAGGACGACGATTGATCAGGGGAGTTTTCCATTTCATTTTTTTGTTTTCTTTGCATTGTGTGTTATTGTTCTTTTGTGCTTTTTCATAGTCATGTTTATGTTTTGCATTGGGGACAATGCAAGATTTAAGTATGGGGAGGGGATTAATTTTTGAAATTTTGTGTTTAGTTATTCCTTTTTGCATGCATAATTTAGTATTGTACTTTTGTTTAGTCTCATGAATGTGCTAAATTCGGATGAGAATATGGTAGCCTATGATGTAGATGAAAAATTAGAAGTATGTAAGAATATTTGAAAAAATTTACCCTTGAATTGAATTCGAAGACCTTGAATTGCACTGTGAATATATTTATGCACAACTTTTAAACCTGTGGAATGTACTAAGAGTGATGAAGTTGATACTGCTTGATCATTACATGACACTAGTTGTTTAGAAAACTCAAAATGTGTCTTGTGAACTTTGGTGATACTCTAGTAGTGCACTTATGATCTCGTTTTTTTTTATTTTACTTCAAAAATGGATGACTTGTATGTGCACCATGTGAAAAAAGGAGAAAAAAAAAACAACTCAATCCGGGCCATGGACAAGGAATTGAAATCCTAATCCTTAAGTTCAAGGCTAAGTTTGCGGGCAATAAATGGGGTTGAAGCTCCATCCGGGCTATAGACGAGGGGATTGAAATCCTAATCCTATCAAAGTTGTAGCTAAGTTTGCAGGTAATTTATGGGGCTAATTTAAGCCGGGTGTAAAATCCGACGGTGCGTTAAAAATACAAATAACCCATATTTTTATATACTAAGCTTGAGGAAGGTGTGACTACTAGGAGTAGCTAGAAGGAAGGGATACATGCGAGAGATATTTGCACCAATGTGTTATTCCGTGTATTTTGCAGTCATATAACTTATTCTACTTGAAGTGTATAACACGGGAATAATATCACACAAACAATTTCACGTGCAATCGAAAAGGTGTATTGCGAAAAGTCTCAAGGGTATTTTGTTGTTCACTAAGGCAAAAAGTCCATGGGATCATCCGTGTGTTGATTTGTTTCATTAATTTCTTTTGTGTCTTCATGTTAGTTTATCACCTATTTTGCTCGAGGGCAAGCAAAAGGTTAGTATGGGGATGTCATAGGTGTCGTTTTTACGTGTTTTATTGCATTGTTTTGCATTTGTTTTTCATGATTTTGTGTTTTCAAGGTCATTCATTCTTAGTTATTGAATATTTGTTTCATTCGGATCACTCCTAATAATTTGTGATTGGTTGTAGGCAAAAGATGGAGGAAAGAAAGAGTTTAAGCACCGAGAATTGACGCATGAAAGAATCACAAAGCATTAATGGTCCAAAAATTATTTTTGACTCTAGATTGATCCAAATCTGATCTCCATCGTTCAAATTGTAGTTTAGATGTTTTAAAGCTTCTGTCAAAATTTCAGCTCGCTCCGACTGCTAGAACTTTGGATATGATTTTTTCAAGAAAACTGCGCACTGGGAAGAAAATCAGGCGCCTGGGCGCGACCTGCACGAGAAAAAAATTTTGGGACAGAAAATATAGCGCCTAGGCGCGACTCAAACGGGAGAAAAAATCTGAATTTTTGAAAATTAAAAGTTGTGAGTTTTTGGGCTTTATTTGATGGGCTTTCAAGACATATAAATAGGAGATAAAAGAAACATCGAGGGGAGAGAGTTGAAGAGAAAGGCGGCGGCCATCAAGAGGGTGAAGAACGTGAAGAACTTAAGGAAGAACAACAACCGAAGAGAAGCGAATTTTCTTCTTTTCTTCTTAGATTAATTTTGTTTGTTGGGATTTAGGGGATCCTACCCCAAAAAATTTGTTTTGAATTATTTTTGAAGATCGAATTTGGTTTTTATGCATTCTTGATTATATTATTGTGTTTATTGAATCTTTGGAGATTGATCAACTTCGAATTGATTTTGTGTGTTATAATTGAAACCGAAAGAAAATTTTATAACATGATAGAGTAATATAATCCATGGATCTACAACTTGCATAGACATATGAGGTTGGATACATGTTGATAGTCATAGTCCAATAGGTCAAAAGCTAGAAAATTCCACAAATCGTTAATGCAATTGCAATTTTTAAATAACACAAGGATACTTGGTTATTACAATTCGTTAATTAGATTAATATAGCTCGACATAGTATATTGATAGATTAGGAAATTCTGTCAAAAGTATCGCTTGAGAATTGAAATTCAATCATTAGAGAAGATTAAGGGGTAGGTGAACCAAGATCCTAACAATCGTTTATTTATTTTTCTGGATTTAATTTCTTTATTTCTTCTTTGTTTCATCCTTTTGCATTAATTTATTAATATTTCCTCTATGTCATCTTAATTAGCAAAAGAATAATACTTGAATAATTTTGTCAAAAATCAATCTCTGTGGGACGATACGCGTACTCTGTAAACTATATTATTACATGACTCGTGCACTTGCAATTTATTCGAGCTATTTGAGTTGATTTTCACTGGTAGTATTTGCTCGATCAGTTGTCTTACGGTGTTGGCAACATCAGCTACAACACTGCCAAGAAACAGTCATCTGGTAAAATGGTCTAGGTACCTAAGGTGAAACCTAACTGTTTTGTCATTTATACTTCATTAAAAACTGACATTGTAGGTATATGGCATTTTGACAGTGGCAGCTCATGCCACATTACTGAATCAAAGGAGTTCCTCATTGATTATGTGAAACAAAATAATGGACGTGTGACCTATGTTGGAGGTGCAAAAGGAAATATTGTTGTCAAAGGAACTTTGAATGTGAAAGGACTTCCAGAGCATCAAAATGTGCTTCATGTCAAAGGATTAAATTCGAATTTAATTAGCATTAGTCAATTGTATGAAGATAACCTGTTTGTGAAATTTAATAAAAATTCATGTGAGAGTTTTGATAAAGCTAATGTTTGTGTTATGACAGGTACTAAGTCAACCGATAATTTCTACCAAATTGGTGAAGAACGTGGTTGTCAAAGCTTTAAGGTAAGCGAATTAGATTTATGACACCAGAAGCTAGGATATGCAAACTTCAAAACCTTGAAGAATCTGAGTAAGTTTGAAGTTGTACGAGGAATGCCTAACCTTACTTTTGGGATTCCATTTGTTTGTGGACCATGCCAAAAGGGTAAACAGACTCGTGTTGCGCACCCGATGTTAAAACACCATGGGACAACACGGTGTTTGGAGCTCTTACATATGGATCTTATGGGTCCTATGGAAGTTGAAAGCTTTGGTGATAAGCAATATTCTTTTGTGTGTGTCGATGAATTTTTCAAGATTTACTTGGACAAGATTCATTAGGGAAAAATTTGACACATTTGATGTTTTTAAGAAATTGCTTATTAAAATTACCAACCTGTATAATATGAAGGTGAGCCGCATTATAAGTGATCATGGAAAAGAGTTTGAAAATTCATTGTTTACAGGTCTGTGTGATAATAAAGGAATATCTCAAGAATTTTCCGCCCCAAAGACTCAGCAGAATGGGATAGTTGAGAGGAAAAACAGGACCTGCAGGAAATGGCTCATGTGATGCTGAGTTCAAAGAAAATTTCTAAGCATTTTTTGGATGAAGCTCTGAATACTGCATGTCATATTTCGAATAGGATGTATTTGAGAAATTATTTCACTATGACTTCTTATGAAATTATCATGGGAAAGAATCTTGATATCAAATATTTTCATGTCTTTGGTTGTATTTGTTATGTGTTGAATGATAGAGATCATTTGGCTAAGTTTGATTCTAAAAGTGATAAAAGCATGTTTCTTGGATATGAAACTAATAGTCGTGCTTACAAGATGTACAACTTGAGAACTAGGAAAATTATGGAGTCTGTTAACTTGGTGTTTGATGATATCTCAGAACTCAAAGGAAAGATGGCAGAAGATGACATCCAAGACTTGCTGGATGAACAACTGTAAACTCCCAATGTTGTCCTTGATGTTGCCAAGATCGACGGTACAATATCGGATTGCCAGCTTACTCAACCTGAAGAAGATCATCATGCTGAAGAAATACAGGCTGATGTGGTATAAGAAAATGATGAACAGGAAGTTCCAAGGAAGATTCAGAAGAATCATCCCACATCTCAGGTAAATAGATAGTTTGCAGGAAAACATGCGGACCCAAGGCAAAGAAAAAATGGATTATAGAAAAATGATCAGGTTAGTGTGAAATGATAGCTTCTGTGTTTTCTCAGGTAATGTATTCCATCTTTTTGTCTCTTATTGAACCTAAGAATGTTCATGAGGCCTTAAAAGATGAGTTTTGGGTAAATGTGATGCATGAAGAACTTGAGCAATTTATTAAAAATGATGTATGGTGTCTTATACCCCCTCCTGTTCATGGTAATGTGATCGGTACTAAGAGGATTTTAAAAAACAAAATCGATGAGTCGAGGAACATTGTTAGAAATAAAGCTCGTTTGGTTTCTTAGGGGTATACTCAAGTTGAAGGGGTAGATTTTGATAAAACTTTTGCTCTTGTTGCTCGTATTGAATCTGTTCGATTGTGATTTGCTATCTCTTGTCATATAATAGATGTGAAAAATGCTTTTCTTAATGGTATTTTTCATGAAGAAGTTTATGTCAAACAACCTAATGGTTTGAAGACCCTAAGCATTTGGATCATGTCTACAAATTGAAGAAAGCTTTATATGTAGCGATCCAACCCGGATCCACTACTAATCAGAGAATTAGAGCATAATTAAAAATGCAATTAATACTCATCAGAATTACACTACGGAGAGCTTAAATAAATGTTGACCGACAGAATAAAAATCTGTTAAATAAATTCGATATACAACTCAATTGAATAAATCTTAACCATAAAACCTACAGCTAATCATGTTGGGCCCCTCTCTGATCACCGGCTACTCCAAGTCGCTGGGCGCACTACCTGTACCTACACCTGCCCCGTCAAATGGGGTGTCCAGACATACAAAAAACACTATACGTGAGCGACTACACTCAGTATGGAAGAAATGATATATAAACATATATTCAGCATACAAATGACTTTAAAACTCTGGTAAAACAGTCTGCTTAGGGGCGCCAATGAATACACAGTACCATTCCAGATAGCTAGTCCGCGGGATAATCGTATATTCCCCTATCATTATAGCATCTACTCCACCGTCGTGGTCGCTCCTACTAATATCAAAACCGGGGGCTGAGCCTCCCCACAATCAAACACGAATCCATAAGGAGAAACTCATCGCAGATGGAAACTGTCATGACTCACATCACATCAGATGCAGTACAGTATATAAAAAAATGCTTGTGCTAAAGCAGTAAAATATGGAATACAAAGCACATAAAAATGCAACATATAAGCATATATATCATGTCGGCTATCTCGGTCAGTACTTATGTACCTTACTAAAGGCAGTCCTAGAAGTACCACTCTAGGTTCCAAGCCTAACATCAGCTCTACAATTCAAAATACTCATGCATCATTATTTATGCTCTAAAAGCCTTAACTAAGCTATAGCATTCTTCTAAATATTTTTAGGAAGTCAAAGCTATACCTACGTCCGTCGTCAGCCCGCTGATGGCGACAGTCCCAAAACTTAGGCACATCTCTGCTACTAGTCCCGTAGCACCTAGACACTTCCGACCCTTCAGTAGGACGCATAGAAAGCCCCTAAAACTAACTAGAAGAAAAGAGGATAAAGAGGAAAGGTGCACTGAGAAATGAGCTTGGTACCTCTATTTATAGACAGTGATCGGAGCGTCCGATCCCTGCATCTGAACACCCTCGGCCAACCACGTGTCTAGCTTCCAGAGGACGCCTGCCAACACTAGTTCGGAGGGTCCGAAGTCCCCTCTGTGGCGTCATCAATTATGTAATATTTCGGATAGCTGGCACTATTCATGATCGGACCCTCCAAACTCAACAGAGCTTCCGACATTGGGTCACTGTCTCCGATCCGTTTGGACCGTTCGAACTCTTGTTCGGAGCCTCCGATCCCTCCGAAGACTCGGAACCCTTTTCGGCTATTTCAATTGTTCTGAATCCATTTTTGAACTCCTTATATCCTTTTGGAAATCCCTTAGTCATGTTTTACTTAATCTAAACATGATTACTCGATTAATTATCTATTAATCATTAATTCTGGATATGGATTACTACATTCTCCCCTCCTTAAAAGATTTCATCCTCGAAATCTAGGGTAAATCCCGAGAACGTACTGTAGACCTTTCTTGAGCATTTGGTCGAAATAGCTTCCGAAAAACTCAGATTCTTGTCACAATTCTGCAAGTTTCATTAATATTGAACCGCATTAGTATTTCCCAAACTCTTCAGTTTGGTTCTCGCAGAAACTGGAAACTGATGTGCTCCCCGACGAGGGTCAAACTTACTTGACTCTAAAGTATCCCAACCCCGATACACCTTCTGTCCCCAAAGCGAATCTCTTAAAGATTCTTTTACCGAGCTGACACTCGCACGATCGTGTCTTGCAACTACAGATATTTACACAATGTCATTTGGTTCTTAGTCGCGTCCCAACGTCAGCATGTCAAACTACTATTCATCAAGACAAGCTATCTCGATGACCCCAATACATCGACAATGTCTTGGAACACACAGTGTCCTCTGTTACTTGATTTCAATACCGAATTCAATCAGACGATTGTTCACGAGTAACCTCTGGGCACTGATCTTGTACCAATTGAACTAACCACGATGTCACTGATCATATTGAACGCAAACACTCGTTTTGTTCAAATTCACCATCCCAAGGGAATTTTATACAGACAAAACCCAAGTCATAACGTAACTGGCTTGTGACATTCGTTGAATCATTAACTAGATTCATTCATCTAGTAGTTCTCAAAACTCTCATGAAAAATACCCATAGTAGGGAAGCACTCTCCCAACACTGTTCTGTTACATCAAAACAGGTATTACTCTGCAAGGGAATATAATTGATGCCAAGCTATACTTCAACGTAACTGTTTAACAATGATTTCTAGACTGGGGTAATCTTCCCACAACTCTATGAAGCACAACCAAGCTTCCAAAGCAACGCTAGGAACTCAACTCACCACGTCTAACACTAATATCGGTTCACATTTCTCGGTATAACTCAACATTGTACCCTGATGAAAGTTATCATCGTTTCAAAACTATCTTCTTAAGGTCAACCCTTAACCATTGGTTTTCGGAACCATACGCCTACGTTGCAATGGTAAAAATCGCATCTCTGACAAGCTACGTTGTCTTGATCACAGGCTACTCATCTATGGCTCTCCATCGATGGACTAGTCAAACTCCGTTGACACTATCCCAATATCAAAACTAATAGGATTCAACTATGTTGGACCTCCTCCTGATCTATATCTCTATCAATAACTATGCACATATCGAGACTTAGGAAATTCCCCTCCGCAATGCCTGACTAGAACGAACTATCCAAGGTACACCAGCATGTGGTAACGCTTCCTATTCGGTCTCGAAACACGATAGTCATTCGCACTTGGCATGTAGTAGCCTGTATCCAGAATTAATGATTAATGAGTAATTAATCATTTGATCATGTTTAGATTAAGTAAAACATGATTAAGGAAGTTCTAGATGGATTAACGGAGTTCAAATATGGATCCAAAATACGTGAAAATAGTCTGAACGGGCGAGTGGGATCGGACGATCCGATCTGGGATCGGACCATCCAAAGTGGCCGTGTACGGGAGATAGTTTGGAGGATGCGAGCAGTTTGCATGCTCCGAAGTGGAGTTAGGATGATCCGAACTGGAGCAAGGACACGTGTAATTGTATCATCAGATGGATGACATCATAGATGATGTAATATTGAGTTTGGACGATCCAAAGGGCCAAATCGGACCATCCAAACAGTGTTTGGGACAGGTGTATGGTTGCATGCGATTGGTTGGACGCGTGGCAGAGATCGGATGATCCGATGAGGCGATCGGACGGTCCAAAGAAGATCGAACGCTCCGAAGTCATGATCGGACGGTCCGATCGTGTTCTATAAATATGGGGTCCGAGATCCTCATTTGTGCGAATTCCGAATTCCTATCCTTTGCCCACGTGGCTCTATTTTAGGGCTATGGGTACTCTTATTTTAGATTTGGAGTTGGAAATATTTTTAGTATAGTTAGATAGCGTCTGACATAGTAGCGGGATAGTGCTTGTGTAGTGGAGTCGTGCTCGAGGCTGTGGAGCTGTAGCAGGGGTATGCCCCTAGTTGCGGGATAGTCTCCATCAGTGAGCTGACTACGGACGCAGGTATAGCTATGGTCTCCTTAAATTATTTAGGAGTATGCAATAGCTTAGTTAAGGTCTTTAAAGCTTATTAGATAATGCATGGATATTTTCATTGTAGAGTTGATGATAGTCTTGGAACCTAGAGTTGGACTGCTAGGACTGCCTGTAGTAAAGGTACGTATGTAATGACTGAGATTGCCAGCGGATATGCATGCTTTTATGTTGCATTTATGTGTTTGCATGTTATCGTTATGTGGCATGTTCATATCATATTCTGCCTATACATATTTTGAGATGAGCCAGTTAGGGTTGCTCAGCCCTGTTTGGACGTTTTGATGTCGAGTACCCTTAGGTACTGGTATCTAGAGGACTCCGTGGTCCGCGTCCGAAATTTGGGAGTGAGTGGTCGCGCACAGTGGTTAGCGACCCTGATGTGACGAGCTCATGTCCCAGGCGCCAATCTTAGCAGTTTGTATACAGTTATCCCTTATATGGATACCCTGTCATTTGCATGCATCATATTTGTATGTTTATCTGTGCTTTCATATTGAGCTTAGAGCTCACGTCCAGTATTTTATGTGTATCTGGACACCCCATTCGACGGGGCAGATGTAGGTGTAGGGTTGAGCACCAGGAGCTTGGAGTAGCCAATGACCTTGAAGACAGCAGGATTAGCTGTAGGTTTCTACTCTTAGGATTATTTGTAATTCTATTGGGTTGTATATTGGTTTATTTAATCGGTTGTATTCTGCCGGTCTGTTTTTATTTAAGTATTTTGTAGAGATTTATTTAATTCCTGCTTAATTATCCTCTTAACTCTGATTAGCTAGTGGATCCGGATAGGGTTGCTACATTTATGGTATCAGAGATGCATGCAAGAGACTTGGGAATATAGTACTGAGACTTTGGATTATCCTTGTAGGATTGATGAGACCTAAAGAAGGATGATTTGGTTCTTCATTGCCAAGATTTGCGGCAGAAGTCTTTGCTACCAGGAATGCAACAGTGATGAGAAAATCAGTAGTAGCATATCGATAGATAGGCTGTCTGCTGTGGACGGTTCATCATTTGATGCATTGGGATGCTGATCGAAGAACAAATGGATTCCAGCCGGAGAAGCCTGGAAGAGAAGAACGAGTATATTGCGTCAGATAAATCTGAGGAATTTTTGGAAAGAATGGTGTGTAACAACCCATGTGGTCCCAATCCGAAGAGATTCTCCACTCGTAGTTGGAGAGATTCTCATAAAGACCTTCACCAGGGAATGCCTCAAGTAGCTAAGGCATGACTGGGTTTGAGCGTGAGGTCATTAAATACATGCAGGACATTATTTTATCTATATGCTTGATTTTCTTGTCATTGCTGCTCCGTAATTCATTCTCGCGCAATAGCTTTTCCATCTTTTCCTCGACAAAATGCTACGTCCTATACAATAAAAATGGGAGCGTGTAATGTAGACACGATGTATGAAAAACCAACAAAAACTTAATTAAAACAAATGAATGCACGCACAAATGACAATAAAATGATAATAAAATATGCAACACAAACATGCCCATCAATGCTTGTATCGATGGTTCGGTAAGCACACGGGAAACTTCATGTTAAAAATCATGAATTAGTTACAAGAATAACGCTGGCGGTAGATCGTGAACAAAAGAGGTTGACTGACAAGCACTGATGCAGAGCATAGCTGGTTAGCGAGCACGGATCATTTCTCCGGATGTCTTTGCAGGAGGACGGGTAGAGAGATTTGGTCAGGAGTATGATTGAATTAATGTGTGTGTCTATTAGAAGCTTCATGCTCAAGGAACGAAGACAAGTACGGTGATTTTAAATACTGTATTGATGTAATTGTAAACAGTATTTCAGTTGTAATGAATCATCAGAATCTGGTTATATCATTTCAAGTTATTGGTTGTACATTTTCATTGTATTTTTGGAATACTATAAATTGTATTACATGGGATTGTAATAAAATAAATTGTACATAACTTGAAGTAATGATACATGTATTATTTATCCAGTAATTCGTGAATGACTGCGGTGATTTTGCTAAGTTTGGCTTGGTATTAGTTTATTAGTGTTCAACTATTGTAACTCATATATTTTGAGTAAGCCAGCTGTAAGTGTTTGACTTGTGGTTAGTCTAGGCATTTCCCTAAGATTGACCTGGTTAGTCAGTGGGTTGAGTTAGTGTCAATGATCAGGTGATTCATTTGGATTCATGGGAATATTGTTCGGTTTGGGGACATGAGTTTGTTCTAAGTTGTTTCCTTATAACAGTAGTCTGTTTGACCTTCGTAAGGTTAAGACTTCATGATGATGGGATTTAATCGGGATGCCGGGTCCAGTATATGCCGGGAGTTGTGGACTATGACCATGTCTAGACGTGATGGGGCGTGACCCTATGCCAGCATTACTCTGGGAGTCTTTGTACATCAGAGGTTGTCTGGAAGCCTTTGTGCTTCAGGATCGGCGGTGGAAAGGCTACTCAGTCTAGGGAATTGATAACAGTCACAACGAGGTATGACCTTTTATTAGATGTCAAGTTTGATATCAGTGGTTTAGATATCTTCTAGCTGTTGTCAGAGATATTAAAGTTGAGTTTTTCTACTGTGAGAACCAGTCTTGGAGGGATTTCCTAGACGAGCGTGTACTCTGAGCAGATAGTTTTAGTCTATGGGATACTGCTAGACTAGTGGATCTAGTCGGTGATTGGAATCTCTTGTGATAGGAGTTATCCAGGAAATGAGTTTTTAAACTGTCTGGGACATTGACTCGGAGGAGAGTATTTTCCAACGATGAAAGTTTTTCTCAATAGTGGATTATATCAGATGCTAAGGATTATACAGAACTATTTGAGGCATGAGGGAAGCGTGACTTATGCCAGTGTACACTTGGTGGTGATTCCAGGTGGGACATTGTGGTAGGTTACCTCAGTCTTGATTTGTTTCAGTATTAACAAGGGATATAATTATCAGGAGCATGTTCATTGATAATTAATTGTCTGATTAGGGTTGATACCGTCAGGCAGAGGAAGAGCCACAGTAGATCGACTTTATCGATCAGATTATTCCAACCGGTGCTGATTTGGGATATAGCGAATCAGGAAGTACTTGAGATTGTACTATAATCATGGTATGATTAGATGCAGCGATTCAAGTGCATTCTCCAGACGTTAAGGATCTCCAGGAATGTGGGAATCGGGACTTTAGGATTCTACATATCACGAAAGTGGTAATAGGTTGGCTCTTGTGATCATAGTTCGATGGCAGCCTTGCTGAGGATACCAGTGACGGATTTTGATCTGAGCATTTCTTGGTGTTAGCAATTATTGATCCAGTTTGCGAAAATGGGATTTAATGATTGTTCCAGGATTGTCAGTGGACAATTTTTGGGGGACTGTTAGTCGGAGTATTTTTCTTGGGTTCTTCAAGCAGAATTCTCAAGAGTTGTTCTTGAGAGGGGATTTGACAAGTGCTTATGGATTTCCATGAGCATTAGCAGGTTAGCATCAGTTGTTTCATGGGATGAGACAACAGCTAAGACTTGTTTTTCTGAGTCTGGCGGGATTGTTGTCGCTGATCTCCCAGTGTGTTCTGATATGATGTGTCATTAAGAGGTTGAGATAGCTGGTATTGATAGATTTTGTGTGGGATTGAGGTGAACCAATTTGGTTATCCCAGTTAGTGAGTCAAGGATTTTCGTTATCTAGGATAGGTTAACCGAAATTGTTTTCGTCGATACTATCTCTAGTGATGAGATAGAGGTAAGCGTTCGATACAGACTACTAATGCTAAGGATGATGTTAGTCCATCTGAGAGTTTCAGAAGGATGGTAGTGTATTTCAAGGCAACAACCTCGAAGAGTGCATTAAGACAAAAAATTGTGTACAATGATGTTGCCACAATTGGAGTTAGTGGACAGAGAGTTTGTCAATTGTTTACTTAGTTGGTGTTCTTTAGGAAAATTCGTTGACATCAGGTAGGGTATGTAGTAGCCCGTAACCAAGTAAGGTGATTAATTAACTAATCACAATTAAACATCCTAAGATCGGACGGCACGAATAAGGAGATCGGACGGTCCGAAGGAGTTCGGACGATCTGATGAGCCTTCGGAGGCTCCCAACGGGTTCGGACGGTCCGTCGGCAAGGATCAGACAATTGATCGGTATCAGGTATTACGTCAGCAATATGACATCACGACTGACACATTGATGGGACTTCGGATGCTCCGAAGTCAAGTTCGGATGGTCCGAATGTGTTCGGAGGCTCCGAAGTGGGGTTCGGATGATCCGAACTCCGTCTATAAATAGAGGTGCCGAGGCTCATTTGCAATTCGCACTTTCTCCTCTTCTCTCTCGATTCCTTAGCCTTCTAACTTAGATCTAAGGAATTCTAGGAGTAACGCCCCAAAGTTATCTTAATTTAGCTTATTTGAGATAATTGGAGATTACAGAGTTCAAGAGCCGACTTGATTTTGATCAGGGTTTATTTTGTAAATTTTGGAATTTTCAGGGACTAAAGTGCAAAATTGGAGATTGTTAGATATTTAAGCATGCTTTGACCCATTCTTATACTCCACCCTCCTCCTCATTCACGTCTCCCTCCATTGAAGGCGCTCCAAGCTTTCTTCAAGCTTTGTATTTCTAGGTTTTGCTCGATCCGTCTGTTAGATTTTATTTCTGAAGGCACATTAGTGATCACGGCTGCGAGAGCTTTGTTTTATCGTAAGTTTTTCTTCGATCGGACACTTTCTATTTTCGGATATTGTTAGGATCGATTGAGTTTCGGTCATGTTGTTCTCAACCGAGTTCTTATCGTTTATTCTCAGTCGGTTTTGAGATAGAGTGTCATTTGGAATTGTTATGATTTTTGAAGTGATTTTCAAAAATATGGATTTTGAGATTTGATGGGTTTGAGTTCTATTTGTTGATTTGGTATTGATTTGAGTTGATATCGATATGATACTGCTGTCTATGTTTTCGGTTTGATCAGAATATAGCCAATATGCCGCCGGTTTGAGATTTTCGGATTTTGGGAGTTTGTTTGAGTTTTTGGGAATTGTTTGATTGGATTGATTGATTTTTTAATTATCTCCTTTCAGACTTGTTTGAGCATCGTTTGACTCAGAGTTCTTTGATTTTGAATCATCGAAGAGTCGATCGAGGTTTGGTATCCAGATTACCCCTTTTTCGTTGAATTGATATTCGTTTGGATTGTGATAGGAATTCTTGTCCTTGTAGCAATTCAGTTGGAGCAACATTTGAATTGAGAAAGGTATAAGACGACTTAGACTTGAATGAAATGATTAACTCGCATCCGACTTGATTCGAGTGTTCCAAAGAAATCACATACTTGCATGTTAACTGATTTGCTTGACTTTAGTTGAATGAGTTCTGATTTGCATTGCATTCATATTGAGCCAAATGATTTATTTCATTTTGAATTAGATGTTCTGAGAATTATAGCAGGGGGCATTGGCAGGAGAATTACTGCAATGACCGACTTAACTCTCTATAGTTGCTTCAGAGTCTAGAGGATTGAAGTACACATCATCCACCTCGAAAGGGGAGTTCAGTGTGATTGTTTGTGGTATTTTATCCTCGGGATCCCAATAGATGAAGAGAATAACCGAAGTACCTTTTGATTATCCAGACTTGATAATCCCGGACTTTAAAGACATGCACTTCATTTTAGATTCCTCTTGAATTGCATTGCTGATATTCGTATATCTTGAGTTGATATATTATTTGATATTGCATGTTTGTTGCTTATACTGGAAATTTTATTCTCACCAGATTATCCGGCTATTGTCTTGTCTTTGTATGTGTGCTTGGCGACATGTGGGGCAAGACCGAGTCAGAGATCGCATGGCTAGATGGTTGAGTTGATAGAAGTGAGGACTTGGTGTTTGAAAGTCGAATATGTAATCGAACTTAGATTGTATTCGAACTTGTTTTGTATTGTATTGAATAAGCTAGGCTGAAGCATGTTCTACTATTTTGAGATTGTATAACTCTAGACCTACCTTGTACTTTTATGCATGTTTTATGAGTTTGTACCATGTTGGAATTCAAGAATTGGATTGAGTTAGCATGGAATTTGATCTGCTAAAGCTTAACTTTTTCTGGTGCAATAGGGCACGGACCCCGTGCCAAGTCCGTGCAAGGGTCCGTGTCCCCTCTCCTTTGTTGTAGTATTGAAATTTTGTGAGTGCACGGACCCCGTGCCACCTCTAGGTAGGGGTCCATGTAGTTGGACAGAAACACCAGTTTTTAGTGCATTGATTAGGCACGGACCCGGACATGAAGGTGGTGCGGGGTCCGTGTGTAGCGACCCAACCCGAATCCACTAACTAATCAGAGTTACGATAAAAGCGCATGCAATTAAATTTTAAAGCGTAAGGAGTGGATAATTAAAATACAACAAATCCAATCGGCAGAATACAACCAACGATAACAATCGTGTATAAATATTATTATACAACCAAATCGAAGGTTCAGGGTAAACAAATCCGTACCCTCTACAATCTCGCACTCTCCAAAGCTTAATCCTGCTGAGAGCCGCCTGGACCGTCTAGCCTCAAACCTGCCCCGTCACAAGGTACACCACGATACCCAAACACAGGGGCGTGAGCGACAACGCTCAACACGAAAGCAATGATATAAATACAGATATGCGCACACAATATGATTTAAAACTCAAGTGAAAACACTTTCTCATGGCGCCGGGAATATACAGTACCGGCTAGAGAGCTACTCCGCGGGGTACTCGTATATTCCATATCAGGGCTGAGCCAACCCCATCCTGACCCGAATCCAAAATAGGATACAAGTCCCATATGGAAACTGTCATACCTGACTCGAGTCCAATATGAGATCACTGTTCCCTATGAAGACTGTCGATGACTCACATCTCTCCGGATGCAGTCACACGTAAAATCATGTATGTGCTAAGACGATAAAACACGCTAAAACATGATAAGACATATAGCACATACTCATTCAACATACATGCAAATATATCATGCCGGCTATCTCGGTCAGTACTTACGTATCTCTAACACTGTTGGTCAAAACCTAGCTCCACTGGCCTATACTCCAAGCCTATAGTCCAGTCTACTGCTACTACAATGCAAATATCCATGCATCAACAATAAAGCTCTAAAAGCCTTAATTAAGCTAATGCATACTCCTAAATATTTTTAGGATGCCAAAGCTATATCTGCGTCCGTCGTTAGCCCTTTGCTGTAGATAGCCTCAAAACTAGGCCACAGCTTCGCGATGACGTCTATATCATTAAGCCACTTCCGGATTTCCCGTAGGACTCCTAGATCCCCCTAGATCTGAGTTAGAAGGCTTAGGAATAGAGAGAGAAGAGAGGAGATGATCGAGTCACAAATGAACCTCAGCTCCCCTATTTATAGACAAAGTTCGGGCCGTCCGAACTCGGCTACGGGCCCTCTGAACTGGTTCGGGTCTTCCGATCATGACTTCGGATCGTCCGAACACGATCGGATCGTCCGATCCTAACTTCTGGTCCTCCGAAGTCCCATCAGTGATGTCATCCATGATGTCACCTTGCTGATGTAATTGATGACATAAGCCCTAACCCTGTTCGGGTCCTCAGATCCCACCGACGGAGCCTCCGATCCTGGTTCGGATCCTCCGAACCCCTCTTCGGATCGTCCGAACTCCTCGGGCCTTCGATCCTGACTCCGATCATGTTCGGTTCCTCCGAACTCCGGTTCGGAGCGTCCGAACCTCCCGAGCCATGCCCACCATTTCGAGTATCCTGGATATATTTCTGGAGTTCGTTAGTCCAACAGAACTTCCCTAATCATGTATTAAAAATCAATAACATGATCATGTGATTAATTACTCATTAATCGCTAATTCAAGATGCGGGTTACTACATTCTCCCCCACTTAAGAAATTTCGTCCTCGAAATGAAAGTCAGAGGAAAAGTACGAAACTTAACACGAATGTTCTTTATTACAACGGAACAAGTACAACTCGATACAAGGAAGTATAAAATCTCAAAATAACTCGGGGTGCTCGGCTAACATCCGACTCTCCAACTCCCAAGTAGCTTCCTCTGTACCTCGGCGCTGCCACTGTACCATCACCAACGGTATACGCTTGTTACGAAGTACCTTGTCTTTCCTGTCTAGAATCCATAGGGGTTTCTCCACATATGATAGATCCCGATCTACCTTTACCTCGGTCGGATGAAAAATATTCGACTCGTCCGCCACGTACTGCCTCAACAAGGACACGTGGAACACATAGTGAATCTCCGAAAGATCGGGTGGCAAGGCCAAACTATAAGCCACGTCCCCAACCTTCTCGAGAATCTCAAAAGGACCGATAAATCTCGGTGTCAGCTTACCCTTGCGACCAAATCTCATTACCTTCCGGAAAGTTGACACACGAAAGAACACATGCTCTCCCACCTCGAAGTGTAACGGTCTCCGGTGAGTGTTCGCATAGCTAGCTTGTCAATCCTGGGCCGCCTTAATCATGCGTAGGATCAACTCCACTGCATTAGTCATCTACTGAATCATCTGAGGACCCTCAACCTGACGCTCGCCGACCACATCCCAAAACAAAGGTGTACGGCAACGACGTCCTTAAAGATCCTCAAATGGTGCCATGCCAATGCTGCGATGGAAACTATTGTTATAAGCGAACTCCACCAAGGGTAAATGATCTTGCCATGCTGGGCCAAAATCCATCACCGCTGCGCAAAGCATATCCTCTAAAGTGCGAATAGTACGCTCGGATTGTCCATCCGTCTCTGGATGATAAGCCGTACTCAGGCTCAAAGTAGTACCAAGGGCTCGCTGGAAACTACCCCAAAACCTCGAGGTAAATCTCGGATCTCTATCGCTGACAATGCTCAATGGAATCCCATGCAATCGAACAATCTCCCGCACATACAATTGCGCCATCCTATCAAAGGTATAATCGCGGTTATAGGGAAGAAAATGCGCTGACTTCAATAATCTATCCACGACAACCCAAATAGCATCACAATTCCTGGAAGACATAGGCAAGCAGGTGACAAAGTCCATCGTCACATGCTCCCACTTCCACTAAGGAATATCTAAGCTGTGAAGTAACCCTCCGGGTCGTCTAAACTCTGGCTTGACTTGCTGACACACAAGGCATCGAGACACAAACTGATAAATGCTGCGCTTTATCCTTTTCCACCAAAATCGAGTGCGAAGATCCTTATACATCTTCATGCTGCCTGGATGTACAGAGAATCGACTATGGTGAGCTTGCGATAAGATCTCATTTCTCAAAGTAGAATCCTCGGGTACCACAACTCGACCAGAAAGACACAACAGACCATCTCCTTGTAGATGAAAACCAGAAGTATTATCTCCCTCAGCCAAACGAGCCAACTTCTGCATCTTCAGATCATAACTCTGAGCTTCACGGATTTGTCGATACAACGCTGGCTCTACAAGCACAGAAGAAACACGAATTCCTTGCTGTTCTTTCTTATGACAGAATGTGAATCCCAAAGAACAACACTCCTCCACTGCCTTCAAAACTGAACTGGTACGAAGGGAACTCACATAGACCTTGGGACTAAGCGCATCAGCAACTGGGTTAGAAGAACCTGGATGGTACTTAATCTCACAGTCATAATCTTTCAACATATCCATCCAACGATGTTGCCGCATGTTCAACTCAGCTTGAGTGAACAGATATTTCAAACTCTTATGATCAGTGAAGATCTCAAATCGTTCTCCGTACAAATAGTGACGCCATATCTTCAAAGCAAAGACAATGGCTGCAAGCTCTAGATCATGAACGGGATAGTTCTCCTCGTGAGTCTTCAGCTGTCTAGAAGCATAAGCGATCACGTGGCCATTATGAGTCAACACGCACCCCAAACCCTGGAGAGAAGAATTAGTGAAGACTACAAAACCACCTGATCCAAACGGCAAAGCAAGAACTGGAGCTGTCGTCAAACGACGTCTCAACTCACGGAAACTGACTTCACAAGCATCAGACCACACGAAAGAAACATCTTTCTTCTTCAACTGAGTCAAAGGCTTAGATATCTGAGAGAAGTTCTCCACAAAAAGTCGATAGTATCCTGCCAAACCAAGGAAACTACGAATCTCAGAAGCTGTAGTCGGACGTGACCAATTCAGAATAGCCTCTGTCTTGCTAGGGTCAACAGATATGCCCTCTTGAGAAATGACATGACCAAGGAACACAACTCGGTCAATCCAAAAGTCACACTTACTCAACTTCGCGTACAACTGTCTCTCCCTTAAGACCTGCAGTACAGTGTAGAGATGATAGGCATGCTCATCCATGCTGCGAGAATACACCAAAATATCATCGATGAACACTACCACGAACTTATCCAGAAAATCACGGAAAACTCTGTTCATCAGATCCATAAAAACAGCAGGAGCATTCGTCAGACCAAACGGCATCACTAGAAACTCATAGTGCCCATACCGTGTACGAAATGCTGTCTTAGGAACATCCTCCTGCCGAACTCGCAACTGATGATACCCAGACCGAAGATCAATCTTCGAATATACAGAAGTACCCTGTAACTGATCAAAAAGATCATCTATCCACGGAAGAGGATATTTATTCTTCATTGTCGCTTGATTCAATTGACGATAATCAATACACAACCGCATTGAACCATCCTTCTTCTTGACAAACAGCACTGGGGCTCCCCACGGCGAAACACTGGGTCGAATATAACCCTTATCAAGAAGACATTGTAATTGCTTCTGCAGTTCTTTCATCTTTGACGGTGTCAAACGGTAAGGAGCTCTGGAATTCGGTGTAGTCCCTGGCAGTAACTCGATGCCAAACTCGATCTCCCTCATTGGTGGCAAACCTGGAATGTCCTCCGAAAATACATCTGGAAAGTCACGAACCACTGGTATCTCTTGGATATCTGGCTCTCCCAGTGATGCGTCAATGGCGTAGATAAGGTAGCCTTCCCCGACAGACTCTAAAGCACGTCGGGCCTTCAGAGAAAAAACCACCGGCATTGGGGGTCGCGCTCCCTCACCATAGAAATACCATGACTCGTCATCCTCCGGTCGGAACTGAACAAACCTCTGATAGCAATCCAATATCGCTCGGTAGGTAGTCAAGAGATCTATCCCAATGATGCAGTCGAAATCCTTCATCGCTAGAACCATCAGGTTAGCACTAAACTGATGCCCCTCGAAATCCAAAATACAACCCACAACTAGACGCTTGGCTAAAACCTCGCTACCCATAGGAGTAGAAACCACTAATAACACGTCTAGAGGAATATATGACAACTTATACTTCTTAGCGGGTATCAATTAAAACATATGCAGGAAAACCACATAAACTACAGATACCTGCAATCATCCGATCACTGTCAGCCTCTGCCTGCTCCTGGTTAAGCGCAAAGACCTGACCCTGGGCACGTGGCCTCAAAGAAGAATGACCCCAAGAAGGAGTCTGAGTAGGCTGTCGCTGAGACTGCTGCGGCTGCTGGAGCTGCTGCAAAAGCTGCTGCTGGAAAGGTAGCTGCTGATACTGAGGTGGATGAATAGATGCCAGAGAACCTCTAGAACCACTCGCTGCCCCAATCAGCATAGGACAATCCCTCTTCATGTGACCCTCCTGGCCACACTGGAAACAAGCACTGGTCGATCGACCACACTACCCTGACGGATGTCTGCGTCTGCACTGACGACAACGGTTAGACCTCTGACCGCCAAAGTTATGCACCCCACCAGATCCAGAGGAAGAAGAAGAAGTACCTCCTGGCTTCTTGAAAGACTGACCCCTAGGGCCAGAAGCACTGGCACTCGCTGACCTGGAAGAAGAAGAGTAAAGTCCCCTATTCCTCCGAATACTGTCCTCAGCCTGGCGACAATGGTCCACCAAATCCTCATAAGTCCCATCGCTGCCCACAACAACCATTCGATGAATATCAGGGTTCAAACCCTGAAGGAAATGGTCAAACTTCGCCATAGAAATATCAGCAACATGAGGACAAAAAGGTAGCAGATCAAAGAACTTCTGCTGGTACTCCTCGATCATCATTGTCCCCTGTCGCAAACTCAGCAACTCACTGGCTTTCGCCTGACGAAGAGCTGGAGGAAAATACAACCTCTGATAAGAAGCACGGAACTCAGCCCAAGTGGCTACTCCTCTAGCTGCTATGAACGGTGTGGAAGTAGATCTCCACCACTTCCTCGCTCGTCCCTCAAGCATGAAGGCAAGAATCTCCATCCTATCCTCATCTGTGCAACGGAACTCCTGAAAACACTGCTCCATCCTCTCAAGCCAATCCTACGCCTCTTCAGCTGTCTCACCTCCCGACAAAGGCTTCGAGCTAACCTCCTTGAATCTGCGCATGCTCACTCGCTTGCGCTCCTCAGCCTGTCCTTGACGACGTCTACGATCATTCGGATCGCCCCAACGACCGCCGCCTCCGCTATCGTGGCTCTCATCGTAATCTGCCATCTGTTACACAATAACAGATAATAACTTAATCCGCTTTACGAAATTCCCAGTGTAATGCGCTCTTATACCAAAAATGTAGCGACCCAACCCGGATCCACTAACTAATCAGAGTTACGATAAAAGCGCATGCAATTAAATTTTAAAGCGTAAGGAGCGGATAATTTAAATACAACAAATCCAATCAGCAGAATACAACCGACGATAACAATCGTGTATAAATATTATTATAAAACCAAATCGAAGGTTCAGGGTAAACAAATCCCTACCCTCTACAACCTCGCACTCTCCAAAGCTCAATCCTGCTGAGAGCCGCCTGTAACGTCCAGCCTTAAACCTGCCCCGCCACAAGGTACACCACGATACCCAAACACAGGGGTGTGAGCGACAACGCTCAACACGAAAGCAATGATATAAATACAGATATGCGCACACAATATGATTTAAAACTCAAGTGAAAACACTTGCTCATGGCGCCGGGAATATACAGTACCGGCTAGAAAGCTAATCCGCGGGGTACTCGTATATTCCATATCAGGGCTGAGCCAACCCCATCCTGACCCGAATCCAAAATAGGATACAAGTCCCATATGGAAACTGTCATACCTGACTCGAGTCCAATATGAGATCACGGTTCCCTATGGAGACTGTCAATGAATCACATCTCTCTGGATGCAGTCACACGTAAAATCATGTATGTGCTAAGACGGTAAAACATGCTAAAACATGATAAGACATATAACACATACTCATGCAACATACATGCAAATATATCATGTCGGCTATCTCGGTCAGTACTTACGTACCTCTAACACTACTGGTCAAAACCTAGCTCCACTGGACTATACTCCAAGCCTATAGTCCAGTCTACTGCTAATACAATGCAAATATCCATGCATCAACAATAAAGCTCTAAAAGCCTTCATTAAGCTAATGCATACTCCTAAATATTTTTAGGATGCCAAAGCTATACCTGCGCCCATCGTTAGCCCTTTGCTGTAGATAGCCTCAAAACTAGGCCACAGCTCCGCGACGACGTCTAGATCACTAAGCCACTTCCGGATTTCCCGTAGGATGCCTAGATCCCCCTAGATCTGAGTTAGAAGGCTTAGGAATAGAGAGAGAAGAGAGGAGATGAGCGAGTCACAAATGAACCTCGGCTCCCCTATTTATAGACGAAGTTCGGGACGTCCGAACTCGGCTTCGGGCCCTCCGAACTGGTTCGGATCCTCCGATCATGACTTCGGATCGTCCGGACACGATCGGATCGTCCGATCCTAACTTCGGGTCCTCCGAAGTCCCATCAGTGACGTCAGCCATGATGTCACCTTGCTGACATAATTGATGACGTAATCCATAACCCTGTTCGGGTCCTCCGATCCCACCGATGTAGCCTCTGATCCTGGTTCGGATCCTCCGAACCCCTCTTCGGATCGTTCGAACTCCTCGGGCCTCCGATCCTGACTCTGATCACGTTCGGTTCCTCCGAACTCCGGTTCGGAGCGTCCGAACTTCTCGAGCCATGCCCACCATTTCGAGTATCCTGGATCTATTTCTGGAGTCCGTTAGTCCAACAGGACTTCCCTAATCATGTATTAACAATCAATAACATGATCATGTGATTAATTACTCATTAATCGCTAATTTGAGATGCGGGTTACTACACCATGTGTGCTTTAGTTAAATGCACAGACCCATGCACGGATGTGTGCACGGGGTCCGGGCATGCTCTTTTAAAAAAAAAAAATTCTTCTTCTATTGCTTTTAATCTTGGGTCTTGTATGCTTATTCATTGTTTAATCTGAGATTAGATGTTTAGAGCGAGGCCTCACATTAAGTGGTATCCTCATTGGGAATCCGGAAGTGGCATAACGGTCCAGGCGTCATAGTGGAGCTGTGACCTAGTTTTGAGGCAAGCGACAGCAACGGGCTGATGACGGACGCAGGTATAGCTTTTGCTTCCTAAAAATATTTAGAAGTATGCAATAGTTTAGTTAAGACTTCTGGAGTAATATAATGATATTAGTATCATTTTGCAGTGTAGTGCAGACTATAGGCCTGGACCTAGAGCTGGTAGAGCTTTCCTAGTAGTTGAGGTAAGAAAGTACTGTTCAAGATATCCTGACTGAGTATGCATGTATTATGTGGCTGCATGATTTATATGACATGATTTTATGCTGCATGCATTTGCATATTGAGCTATCTCTTTTAAGATGTCTGGTAGTAGGGTTTTGGCCTATTCTGTTAGTGGATGGATTTCCATCGATTTGGGTCTGGATTATCCACTGGTATTTGGTATGGGAGCCACCTCTTGAAGCGATGGCACAACGTGCTACATACTAGGGCCCGGTCGTCTTTGTCATCTGATCCTCCTCTAGTTTCAGTAGGCGGTACACTTGCATTCACGTATTTATATAATACGATATACTCATACTCTTGTTTTGAGAGTTTTATGCTCACGTCTTGTACTTTGTGTATCTGGACACCCTATTCCATGGGGAAGGTTTGCGATTGGATGAGGCGGGTGGATCCAAGAGGGACTAGGCAGTGGATGGCCAGCTGGGATTTTTCCTTGGTCCTTAATTTCTGATGTATTTGGGATAATACATTATTAGATTTGGTTGTATAATTATTGGGTATTTACAGATTCCTTTCCTTGGGATTGTATAATATTTTATGCTTCCGCAGTTTATTCTGGTTTAATGTTTTAATTAAGTTAATTGTATGCTTAAGTTTCTGATTAGCAGGTGATCTCGATAAGAGTCACTACATTTATGGTATCAGAGCATGCTTAGTAATCTAGGGATTTAGATTCTGCATATACACTAGTACAATTTCTGCATATTACTTCGCTAGTTTTTACTTCGGCAATAGTGATCGCCGAAGTAATACATAGTTATTTACTGCGGTTATAAAACTAACGAAGTAAAATACGCTTTATACTTCATTAATTAAAAAAACGGGCTTCACTTAAATTTTTAAGTGACTTTTTACTTCATCAAATTAAATTTGATGAAGTTAAAAGTTGAAAATAAAAATTTTAATTTTTCTTTGGTGAAGTAATAGGTTGATCCGTTTAAAATTCTATATTTTCATTTTTTTTCCATTAACTTATATGTCTCCTCCTTTCTCTCGATTTCAAGTGCAAATCCATTTATTAGGGCTTCCTCATTCTTCTAGTGCATCGGAGTTTCTCAATATGTTGAAGGCGGCAGCGTCGGCCTTGCCGGTCCCGAGCCTAGGAATCCCTTTGTAGTTCCCGTGGTGGAAGCAGTGCCTTCGCCTTATTCTCGCTGGCGTTTGAGGGGTTTTGTTCCTTCGATCGGTAGGTTCGATTTGAACCATGAATCACTATTTTTTATGCTCATTCTACCCAAACCGAGCCCTGTTCCAGACCTGTTACAGTGCGCATCTTCTCCGACGAGTTTCAGGGTTGATTTCTTGTCGATTCTTAGATTTCTAAATCTGTAGGTTCGTTCACGCGTATTTCTATATTTTCAATCTCCAAGTCCGTGATGCATATCTTAATTTTCTATTTACAAATTATGTTGTAATATTTTTGAAATCGAATTGTTGGATTCTTTTCCAAATTATGTTTTAATATTTTTGAAATTTCTCCTAATCTATGTTCTAATGCATATCTTAATTTTCTATTTATAGTTGGAAGTTGTAATGTCTACTCCAAGTGTTTTTGAGGTACATTCATTTTATACAAATGTTGCTGGAAATTGGGAACATAAATACGCATCACGTTAATTTATCAGGTCATACGAAACTTGGTCCATGGATATCCTTCGACATCAATAGGATGGAGTGATTTAAATTCCGTTGGAGGATTGCAATTCCAATTTCAATTTTTTTGGGAGAATCTTTTCATTTTAGGGAACAAAATTATCATTGATATTGCAGGTTGGAACTATTTTAAACAAGCAAGATGCCAGAGATGCAATCAGAGCTGGAGCTAAGTTCCTTATGATTCCTGCAATGGTTAAGGTACCTGCAGGCTTGTTGGATTTGAAGGTTTCAATACGTATTAAATCGAAGCTAAAAATTGGATACATATTACAGTGAAGTATATCCTGTTTAAATTTTCTTCGCTTATGATCTCTTTATTTCCATTTGAAGCTAGCAATTTATATTTTATCCGATTCACGCACTCCGCTTGTTTTTTTTCCCTCTGTTCTTTTGGGCTCGTGCTCTTAGTTTATGCTTTTTTTTATAAAAAAAGAAAAAACTATTTGTGGAAGATTATCCTCACCACTTATTAGTTATTTGTTCTCTGGATATTCTTGATGATGTTGCTCAACCCCGTTTCTTGAGAAAATCTTGAATTCTGGTTGATGAACTTGTGCTTCCAAATGTTTATTTTTATAGAAATTACTCAAATCGGTGTAGGTTTTGATCAGAGCTGAAGAAATTTGAGAGAAGGATTTGAACTTTGAAGGACCAAAATCTGGGTTTGGTCCACTTTTTTTCTACAACATTTGTTTAATATATGTCACTGTCTTATTCTTTACATGTACTAGCTACACACGCACAAACGTTGTGTGTGAAATATAATGTATAGAAAATAAAGGGTAGTGGGAAAAGTGGAGAGAACATGGGCTTGAGATTAGAAGTTTATTTAAAATTGGTCATGTAAATCATTATATTGTCATTCAATTATTTTTTATCAATAAATAAAATTGAAGGATATTTTAGTCTACGCACATGAATTACCAGAGCAGTTACTCTATTGGGTTCATGCTTTATTAGATGGTAAGATATATATATATATGTATACATATATTTGTGTGTATTGTTAATTTGTTTGCATAGATCGGTGAATGGACTTCTAGAAACGTTCTTTTTTTGGTAAAATGCTTTTTAACTCTATTTCATGTGGCCCCTTGTATTGATTGCAATACTTGGTATGTATATAATAATGATAATTAATAGATATCGGTTCACTGGTGTTATTTCTTAATTAATCAACAGTGTTGGAGAAATAAATGATAGGAGTTGAAGGAAGAGTAATTGGGCTTACATAAGTTTTCTCATGTCGAGCCTCATAGCAATGGAGTGGGAGAATGATGGTATTCAGGAGAAAATAACTATAGGAGTTTGTGTAATGGAGAAGAAGGTACTGTGGATCCAATGTTATATTGTTTTGTCTCTACGTTCCTCTTCTCGGACCATGCATCATCAGTAATATTCTCGGTCAACTGCATTGATCAATGCTGATTTTCTCGAATTGTTTCTTCAGATTTCCCCTTTTTTTTACTATGTTAATGTTTTGTTTCTAGACTTTTTCTGCCCCTATGCTGCAAATATTAGAAAGATTGCATGGATTTTGGAGAATTCAAGGTAATAACTCGAGGTGTTTGCTTTATTGATTATGTCAATGAAAATAATTCGTGATAATGAAATTTGTGTTTGGGATCGCTTGTTGATTCACATTGTCATCATATTATTTTATTGAGTTGGTGGTAATGAAGAATTAGCCTTTTAAAATCTCTTTATGGTTCCAATTTGTTTAATGAAAGAAAACCTATTGTTTTTCGACCATGCAGATTGTGTATTTCGGTGACAAGGTTATTGTTGAAGATCCTATTGAGAGGTAGATCTTAACTTAGTAAATCAAATCAAGGTTATAACGATCAAGTTTTTTGTACCGATGCTACAGGGCTCTTGCTCCATCTTATGGAGATTTCGTCTGATAATCTCATGTAGGTGGTTGAGTTGTCTTCATTTTTCACAAAAATGTTACCTTTTTTAGTGTATTGTGAAGCAACTAAGCGAGTATAAATGTTATCTTTCCTTGTTTCCCATTGTTTGTGATTTGGCAGCAAAAAAATGATTCAGTTGCATATCCTTTCATAATGGGAGTTTGAATCCATATTTATTATACGATAATTGGGATTTGAACAGGTTTCTGGAAGCTCATTTGCAGATGTTATGCCACCGTCATAATAAGGAGGTATTATAAAATATAAATTATCGATAAAGGATATATGTCTCAAATCTTTTTATTCTAAGTTTGTTGCAAGTATTAGTTACTGATAAAGGATATATGTCTTTGGATTGATTCAGGCTTGGAGGCATTGGCGTGAGGGAACACCTGCAAGTATGATAGATCTTATGTTGAAGGATGGATTAATGTATAGTTTTTTTCCCTAGTGTTTATAGAGTTAGAATTTGATTATTTTTTATAGATGCACTTTTAGTTTTGTGAAAATACTTGTGGATACATGCATATTTTTGGGTTATTTTGGTGGATATACTTGTGAATTTATGGATGTTCGTTGTTTTCAGATGAATAATTTATGAACTTTATTAGTCTATTTTATGTTTCAAAAATATATTTATATTGTGTAATTATTGTATCTAATTTTAATGTAGTGGAACAACAATTTCACCTATTGACGAAGCAAAATAATGTCTTTTACTTTGTCAATTAGTGAAATTGCCGAAGTACAAGACTTTCTTCTACTTCATCAATTACTATCATTGCCGAAGTATAAGCATATATTTTACTTCGGCAATTTCATTAATCGACGAAGTAAAAGCTTATGTTTTACTTCGAGAATTTATGAAATTAACGAAGTAAAAGACTTTATTTTACTTCGTTAATTAATGAAATTGCCGAAGTAAAAGATATGTTTTTACTTCGGCATCGGCCCAATCCTGAACCGGTTTTGGCTCCATGAATCGACCAAAGACTTCGGTAATTTCAGGGCTACGACTTCAGTTATAACGCGAAGTAAAACAGTACCTATTACTTCACGTGACACTACTTCGGTAATTATCTATCTACGACTTCAGTTAATAACCGAAGTCTTTTGCGACTTTTCTACTAGTGTATAAGATAACTGTGAGGTAATTTTGTAGATGGCGAATTACGATTATCAGAGTAGCCATGGTAGTGGAGGTGGTCGTTGGGGAGATGGTGATCGTGATCGCCATCGGGAGCTCCATCATCGTCATCGTGATGACCATCATTGTTTCAGTATGCATCGGTTCATGAAGATGGGTCCTAATCCCTTGGTTGGAGGCGAGACTTCTGAGGATGCTGAGAAGTGGTTAGAGCGCATAGAGAGTCGTTTTCAGACATTCCACTGTACGGAGGAGCAGAAGATGGAGATTCTTGGTTATATCTTGGAGGGACGAGCCCGTA
Source organism: Henckelia pumila (assembly GCF_033568475.1). Taxonomy (NCBI): domain Eukaryota; kingdom Viridiplantae; phylum Streptophyta; class Magnoliopsida; order Lamiales; family Gesneriaceae; genus Henckelia; species Henckelia pumila. The sequence continues at coordinate 39,539,014 of NC_133120.1, forward strand.
AGTGGTGGAGGATCACTTCTGCACCATTATTTACTGCGAGAGGAGTTGCTACTTGGGCCGAGTTCCGCACAGCTTTTCAGAAGTTATATTTTCCTCCTGCACTTCGCCAGGCGAAGGAGAGCGAGTTGTTGGGTCTACGTCAGGGAGCCATGTTGATTGACGATTACCAGCAGAAGTTTGTCGATTTGTTATCCGATTGCCCTGAGATTGCTGACAACTCCAAGATGAAGTATAATCTGTTTCTTCAAGGCCTTAATCCAGAGATTCATGACCGGGTAGCGGTTGGTGATGATATCACTTATGAGGGATTGGTGATCCGATGTCACCAGGCAGAGGATATCATTCGGCATAACAGGTCTTTCTCTTAGCCTAGGCCTGCGAGTTCCTTGGGTCCCCGTTCTCAGTCTTTCAAGAAGTCTGGATCTTCTTCTTCTTCTGGTTCCGTGGCATTGTACGTTTTGGAAAGAATGAGAAGTGTGACCATTGTGGGAAGAATAATCCGACGGACAGATGCCGTAGAGCTTCTGGAGCATGCTTTTGATGTGGAGAGGTCGGTCATCTCTGGAGGGATTGTCCACTAGCTGAAGGAGGCGGTTCTGGTTCTGGTTCTGGTTCTAGTTCTGGTTCAGGATCGGGTTATCATACTACCGTTCAGCAGAGGTCGCAGGGACAGTCTGCGGGGAGTTCTTATCTGAAGCCATGGACATCTAGTCAGGTGTTTACCTTGAGGCATGATCAGGCAGTGGAGGAGAATGGGAGGGTCATCGCAAGTACATTTCTATTATATGGCATGCTTGCTCTTTGTATCATTGACACTGGTGCATCTCATTCCTTCATTTTTGCATGTTTTGTTAAGAAGCATAAATTGTCATGCATTGCACTAGACATAGTGATTTATGTTTCTACTCCGACGGGTCAATCTGCTTTGGCTAAACGTTTAGTGATGGGTTGCCTTTTAGACTTTGAAGGGAACATTCTGATATCGAATCTCATGGTTCTTGGAATGGATGATTTTGATTGTATTTTAAGGATGGATATATTGACTACCTACCGAGATTCAGTGGACTGCTATCAGAGGTTTGTACGCTTTCATGTTGTTGGGGGTGATAGCTGGTTTTTTATGGTGAGGAAGCGCGACCTCCGATGTCGTTGGTATCAGCTTTGAGAGCCTGTCGAGCTCTAGAGTCTGACGGGGAAGGCTACCTCATCTATGCAGTTGATTCGTCCACTGAGAGTGTTGGTATAGAGAGTCTGCCAGTTGTGAATGAATTCCCAAATGTATTTCCAGATGAGATTCCGGGTTTTCCGCCTGTTAGGAAAGTTGAGTTTGGCATAGAGTTGATGTCGGGTACTTCACCTATTTCTCATGCACCGTATCGTCTGGCTCCGTCAGAGATGCGTGAATTGAAGAATCGGTTACAAGATCTTTTGGATAAGGGGTACATTCGTCCTATTGTATCTCCTTGGGGAGCTCCTGTTCTCTTTGTGAAAAAGAAAGATTGGTCGATGCGGCTGTGCATTGACTATCGGCAGTTGAATCGAGTTACTGTGAAGAACAAGTATCATTTGCCTCGTATTGATGACTTGTTTGATCAGTTACAGGGTACTTTGATTTACTTCAAGATTGACTTGAGATCTGGGTATCACCAGATGAGGGTCCAAGATCAAGATATAGCCAAGACTGAATTCCGTACTCGCTATGGGCATTACGAGTTTCTAGTGATGCCGTTTGGGTTGACTAATGCGCCAGCTATATTTATGGATCTGATGAACCGTGTCTTCAGGAAATTTTTGGATAAGTTCGTCGTGGTTTTCATTGACGACATTTTGGTGTATTTGCGTGATGCATATGAGCATGCTTCTCACCTGAGGTTTGTGCTACAGACTCCTAGGGATGAGCAGTTGTACGCCAAATTGAGTAAGTGCGAGTTCTGGATGGATTGAGTGGTTTTTCTAGGCCATATCTAGGCCGTATCATATCCAGAGATGGGATTTCTGTTGATCCGAGTAAGGTTGAGGTTGTGTTGAACTGGTCGTGTCCGAAGACGGTTGCAGATCCGCAGTTTTCTGGGTCTAGTAGGGTATTATCGTTGCTTCATTGCAAATTTCTCTCAGCTAGCTCGATCTTTGACTCAACTCACTCGGAATAGTGTTGAGTTCGAGTTGTCCTCAGAGTGTGAGGAGAGCTTTTGTGAGCTTCGACAATGGTTTACTTCTGCGCCTGTGTTGGAATTACCGTCAGGATCTGAAAGGTATGCGGTCTACATAGATGCTTCTCTTCAGGGGCTAGGTTGTGTTCTAACTCAGAATGGGCATATGATCGCATACGATTCTAGACAGTTGAAGGTTCACGAGGATAGATATCCAGTGCATGATTTGGAGTTGGCAGCTATTGTGTTTGCTTTGAAGATCTGCCGTCATTATCTGTATGGCGAGAGATTTGAGATCTTCACGGACCACAAGAGTCTCAAGTATTTGTTCACTTAGGCAAATTTGAACATGAGACAGAGGCGTTGGCTGGACTTGCTGAAGGACTATGATTGCGAGATTAAGTACCATCAGGGTGCTGCTAATCTCACTGTCGATGCCTTAAGTTTCAAGGTACGATTGTCCGCACTTCATACTTGTTCGATGTCTCGTGAGATCGAGGAATGTTGTTCTTCATGGTATACCTTCAAGCACAAGAAGGGTATGCAGGGTATCAAGATGTTTGCGATATTATCTGAGCCAGCTTTGTATTCGCGGATTCGGGATGCTCAGATGCCTGATTTGAAGACCCAGCGTTTGGCTCATCTAGCCAACGAGGATAGTACGTCTGGATTTCACTATCAGTCAAAAGGTTTTTTGTGTTTGTCGGGTCGGCTTGTGATTCCGGAGGATGAGGATCTGCGGGAGGAGATTTTGTCTCAGGCACATCGCACTAAGTTGAGTATTCATCCAGGAAGCAACAAGATGTACAAGGATCTGCGTACTTGGTTTTGGTGGAAAGGAATGAAACGCAACGTGTATCGGTATGTTTTGAAATGATTGGTTTGTCAGTAGGTCAAGGAAGAGCACCGATGACCTGAAGGTTTGCTTCAGAGTCTGCCTATTCCTGAGTGGAAATGGGAGCTTATCACGATGGATTTTGTGACCCATTTGCCAGTATCTCCGAGGAATTGTGATGCTATCTAGGTTGTGGTGGACCGACTCACCAAGTCAGCACATTTCATTCCATATAGCCAAGAGTACACTATTGATTGTATGGCTCGGTTGTACATCCAGGAGATCGTTCGACTTCATGGAGTGCCGGTGAGCATTGTCAGCTATGGCAACCCCGGGCTCGTCTACTTAAATCCAATGACTCAACCCTAAGCATTAGAACTAAGCACAAGTAATACAAAAGAAATTAAAAAAAAAATAAATGTACCTCCGCTCGATCGGTTAAAATTGACCGATCGAGCGGCCAAGAAATCCCAAACTCTCGGGTTTGGTATTTCACATGCACCGCTCGATCGGTCAAATTGCACCGATCGAGCGGCCCCTTCAGTGCAGAAATCTGCATATTTCCTTGTGCTCTTGTGCTGCTCTTTGCTAATGTCTTGTTATTTAACAACATGTAATGCAATGTAAACAAGGCTAAACATACTAGAACAACATGTACAAGATACATGACAACTTTATTCAAAAGCCAAACTTACAAGATACTACCAGTATTCAAGCTAACTCCAAGTTTACATCCACTAGGTTTGTACAAACACAACCAACACATGCTATAAACATTAACTCAAGTTCTTGACAGCACTTATACATTCTTAGCCCGGAACCTCACTTCTCTAAACTTCCAATCGTTCAAGACCTTATACGACTTGGCCCTGCATCCTCTATTGCAATGCACACACAAAACAAAACAACAACCGGATAAACCAGTAAGTATAAAACTTAGTATAAAACAACAGAAACATATATTGAAACATAGATAGCAAGTTCCATGCATTTCAATATAATAGACAATAAGAATTGCAAGGCAATTAGCTAAACAATAAAGGTTCAAGGCTTAATGAACGACACGGTTTAGATGTTAAAACGCACCACTCATCATCAGGCTCAAGATCATCACTGATACTATAACCGAAATCGATCTATCAATGATACATACTTGTCATTGATCCTTGATATCGAAGTTTATAACTCATCGACGATATCGGCAAGGCTTGAAGAAATTTTAAGCTCACATATATAACACGATGACATAACCACAATCATCCTATCCTAGCTCAACAAGCATAACCAACAATATAAACATGTATGCCATGTAATGTGTGATTTAAGGGAATCGAGAAGGTAAACTCGTCTCGACGAACAACCCCAACTTGATCATCGTTGTATCATACCGTAGTCATGATAAAGAACGAGCTAGATCCACAAGCTACAAAATACACAATTGCAATCACAATTCTGCTCAAGCTAAACTCAAATATCAAAGTCTAAAGCTCACCAACTTTGAACAACTCTCTCCCGATTCGAAACCGAAACTCCCGAAGTCGATGTCCTTTGATTAAATCTGAATTTAATGTTATTCAAGGCCATAACATCAGCAAGCATTCATTTATACGACAGCTCAATCATACGGAGTCAAAATCTATCAACTTCGTAAACCGGCGGCGTAACGGTAACAAAACCGATAACCGAAACTCATAACCAACAATTCTAACAACCATATAAGTCTCATATACATATCATACCAACCAAATATCATCAAAACCCAGCCAAATCAGATAGCATAATTTTTGAATAAAATTTGGAAATTCATATCAATTTCAAACGACGTCTGTTCTTCGGTCCGACTTCGATACAATCACGCATACAAGCTCAAGAACGCATAGCCATAATCGAATTCCAAGTTCTCCCAACAACATATTTTCGAAATATATAGAATCAAGATAATACTTACATCACAACGAAGCTCTTGTTGCGAGGATTCCAAAACCGTGCTCAAAATTTTATTCGGGTAGACGGATCTTGAAATAATGAAGATTCAAGATCAAATTTAGACAGAAAATGAAGTCTCGGTTTTGCTGTTGAAGAAGAAGATAAATCTGATGCAAATCCATGTATATACACGTATGTATACATAAGATGCCAAGTGTCCCACTCAAATATAGAAAATTGCACTTTGGCCCTTAAAATTTCCACTATTTGCAATTCAGTCCCTGAGAAACCTTTTTAATTAAATTTCAATTCTAAATAATTTAAGAATATTAGAATTTAAATTTAAACTCCAAAATTCTCAAATTAAATATACTCGGATTAAAACCAAATAATCTCGGGCCTTACAATTCTCCCCCGCTAAGATATGTTTTCGTCCTCGAAATCGCATGCAACATGAACACACATAAAATAATAAGATAGCAGAAATACTGAATAAGAACTCACATCAGTGAAATAACTCTGGATAACGCTGTCTCATATCCTGCTCTGTCTCCCAAGTAGCTTCTTCAATTCCGTGTCTACTCCATTGCACCTTAACAAGTGGAATGGATTTGTTTCTGAGCTGTCTTTCCTTGTGATCAAGGATTTGAATTGTTGGAAAAACTGGCGTGTTCCCAGATCAATCACGATTGATACCCGGTGCAGCGGAAGTTTAAAATTTTATCATGGAACAATTCCATGGTGTGGGTATCAACCATTCAACGATTAAATTATATTGTGTGTGTAAAATTCAAATAACAATTAATTAAATTTTACCTTCAATCTCGAAGCGAGATTATTGGACACCAACAGAATTAATCTGCTCTTGTTGTCTCTCCCAGGAACTGATGAACTCCTTCAATCAGGTCCACGAATGGGGTTTAAATCCCTCTGATAGATTGCACTAGAAAATCTATCAGAAGTTTTTCTGCGAAGAGATTAAACGAATCTGATTCGTTATTCCTGACTGCAATTCAAAATCACAGACCGGAATTTCTCTGACAGAGAGGGAGGGGTTCGGCCGAAATATGTTTGAGAGAGAGAGGAGGGTTTCGAAAATCCTGTCTCAAAAATAATGACCTGTTGTGTGTAATTTCTGTACTGTAATAACTTATTTATAATGCAGGCCACTAACACCTTAGGGCCCATTAGTCATAAGTTGAGGCCCGACAAGCAAAGCCCGCATGTTCAGAAATTAATATAAAATTCATCGTGACTCCGATTGATAAACCGATTTTACCAATGTGCACAGAAACCATTTTTGCACATTTTAAAGTCAAGATAAATTTTCCTGAATCCGAATTCAGTGATTTCCAAAAATGTACATCCCTATGTCATTTTAGGAAATCCTACTCCCTTACTCTTATTTAAGAAGTCCAACTTCTTTATTCATTAAATTTAACTATCTCAACGGGGATTAAAAACTCCATTACACTGTGTGACCCTCAATGGTTCAGGGATACAGCTAGCCGTGGGCTCACAACTCCTTGTGACTCGGAACAACGATTTCCGACTTGCCCAACGAATCATGGTAAAGCGCCTAGCAACATCGCCCCATGATTCCCTAGGTATCACTGATAGTGCCTACAAGAACCAGTAGATTTTGGTTAGCGTACAGTACGGTCCCTTCATCCATATATCCCGATCGAATCAACAACCATTGGTATATCGAGAGTCGCTCAAGATTCGATAACTATGCAATACATCTTGAAGATCAAATTAGTGACATCGCATGTGCTACTAAGAAACCATTTCTTAAATCACATCAAGTACTCTGGCCAGAGATTCGTCACACTAATATCTCCTCAGATCGCATAGGATATCCACACTCGCAAGTATGTGGTGAATCCTTGACAACAATGCATCGACTCCTATATGTGTTGTAACTGTACCCAATCCCGACACCTGATGACCCCCATAGAGTCGGTAAACGAGTCAAAGCACAGTACTAGCATATAGAGTCTCCATGATGTTTCAAGTAGTAAGGACTAATGGTGTACAACCAAAACCGCGGACTTTATCCACTCGATAAGTGATAACCACTTGGAAAGTCCGGATAGGGTAGTTCGATTATTCATCCTATGAATATCCATTTGCATGCTTCGAACATCTCCATGTTCCCTACCAATGAAACGTGGTACTCCGCATTGCAAATGCTAGTCTCAAACTCGAGCGATCCTTATCCTTATTATCGGACGGCTCAATCGACTAGGAACAGTTTAGAATATACAGTGACTATAAGATGTATTTCATGATAGACATCCCCATGTTCTACCACATCTTACATACACTATAGTATATTCAAGGTCTTTATCAAAACAACAATAGTATATCACAATATAACAATATGAAGAAAGATAAAGTCATTGCCATTAATAAAAGTGTAAATTATATTAAACAAAAGATCGTTTGTACAAAGAGTCATCAAAGCCCATAGCCACAAGTTGGCTCACTGGGCACCCACTCTTTCAATCTCCCACTTGCCCTATAGCCAACTAGTCATACTACGTAGACCCATTGCTTCGCGATGTTTGTCAAACAATGGTCCTGGCAAGGGCTTAGTAAGCGGATCAGCGATATTGTCTGCAGAGGCCACTCGTTCGACAGTGATGTCTCCTCTTTCCACAATCTCCCGGATGATGTGGTATTTCCTCAGTACGTGTTTGGATCTTTGATGAGACCTTGGTTCCTTTGCTTGAGCAACGGCACCCGTGTTGTCACAGTACACCGGGACTGAACCAACAAATTCAGGAATGACGCCCAACTCTTGGACGAACTTCCTCATCCAAACGGCCTCTTTAGCAGCAGCTGATGCTGCAATGTATTCAGCCTCAGTGGTGGAATCCGCTGTGGTGTCCTGCTTGGAACTCTTCCAAGAGACAGCACCGCCATTGAGCATGAACACAAATCCAGAGGTTGACTTCGAGTCATCCACGTCACTTTGGAAGCTAGAGTCGGTATAGCCTTCCAATTTCAGATCTCGTCCTCCATATACCATGAACATATTCTTAGTCCTTCGTAAGTACTTAAGAATGTCCTTCACGGCTTTCCAATGCATTTGACCGGGATTAGCTTGATATCTGCTCGTGACACTCAGAGCAAATGCTACATCCGGTCTGGTAGATATCATCCCATACATGATACTACCTATAGCTGACGCATATGGTACATGTGTCATATTCTCTATCTCTTCATCAGTCTTGGGACACATAGACTTGGATAGAGAAACTCCATGACACATGGGTAGATGTCCTCTCTTGGACCCATCCATTGAAAACCGTTTCAATATGGTGTCGATGTAGGTTGATTGAGTGAGTCCTATCATTCTCTTAGATCTATCTCTATAGATCTGTATCCCAAGAATGTAGGATGCCTCACCCAAATCCTTCATCGAGAATCTACCTGATAACCATATCTTTGTTGACTGTAACATCCCTACATCATTCCCAATGAGTAGGATGTCATCAACATAAAGTACTAAGAATGTCACAGCATCCTTAACTACTTTCTTGTACACGCACGGTTCCTCCGGGTTCTTGATGAAACCAAAATCTTTTATTGTTTCATCAAATTTCTGGTTCCAACTTCTTGATGCTTGTTTTAGACCATAAATTGATCTCTGAAGCTTGCATACCTTATGCTCGCTTCCCATGGATGTGAACCCCTCTGGCTGCTTCATATAGATTTCTTCCTTAATGTCTCCATTAAGAAAAGCAGTCTTCACATCCATTTGCCATATCTCATAGTCATACCATGCAGCTATGGCAATAAGGATTCTTATGGACTTGAACATTGCAACTGGTGAAAAGGTTTCATCATAGTCAACTCCTTGTCTTTGAGTGTAACCTTTCGCCACCAATCGCGCCTTGTAGGTCAATACCTTACCATCAGGCCCAAGCTTTCTCTTGTAGATCCATTTACACCCTATTGGAACAATTCCATCAGGAGGATCTACTAAAGACCAAACTTGGTTTGTATGCATTGAATCCAATTCAGACTGCATAGCTTCAAGCCATAAATTTGAATCCGCATCAGAAATTGCTTCCTTGAAGTTTCTTGGATCACATCCAATGTCGGGTTCATCTTGATCCCCTTCAAGAAGAAGACCATATCGAACAGGAGGTCTAGAAGTCCTCTCGGATCTTCTAGGTTCAGGCATGTCCAGTAATGGTTCCTGAGGCGTAGGATCGTTATTTTTTATTTTGGGTTCTTCTCGAACTTCTTCGAGTTCCATCATCTCGCCTTTCTTATCCAATAAGAACTCCTTCTCCAAGAAGGTGGCATTCCTAGAAACAAACACCTTTGTTTCAGCAGGATAATAGAAATAATATCCGATTGAATTCTTCGGATACCCTACAAAATAACATAAGCTAGATCGACTATCCAACTTATCTCCCACTGTCCGCTTCACGTAAGCAGGACATCCCCAAATCCTCAAGTACGAATACTTAGGAGCTTTGCCATTCCATAACTCGTATGGTGTTTTGTCCACTGCTTTAGTGTGGACGTTGTTCAACAACAATACCGCCGTTTCAAGCGCATAGCCCCAAAACGAAGGTGGAAGCTCAGTGAAGCTCATCATAGATCGAACCATGTCCAACAAAGTTCGATTACGACGCTCCGATACACCATTCAGCTGTGGTGTCATAGGAGGAGTCCACTGAGAGAGAATCTCATTCTCTTTTAGATAGTCCAAAAACTCGGTACTTAAGTATTCTCCACCTCGATCCGATCGAAGTGCTTTAATACTTTTACCTAGCTTGTTTTCTACTTCAGCCTTGAATTCTTTGAACTTTTCAAATGCTTCAGACTTATATTTCATTAAATATAAATACCCATACCTTGAATAATCGTCAGTAAAGGTAATGAAGTAGGTGTGGCCATATTGAGTCCCAACTCTAAATGGTCCACAAACATCTGTATGGATCAAATCCAACAGATTTTGACTACGCTTAGGCTTCCCCTTTAAAGGAGATTTAGTCATTTTCCCTTTTAGACAGGATTCACAAGTAGGTAGAGAGTTAATATCAGACATATCAAACATGCCCTCTCCCACTAGCTTGTTCATCCTCCTTGAGGAAATATGACCTAGCCTAGCATGCCAAAGGTTCGCCGGGTTTTGACTATCGATTTTCCTTTTGTTTGTTGTCGCCGGTTTATCAATATAATTTATTGGAACGTCTTTTAGTTTTAAGTTGTATAGATCGTTTTCAAGTTGTCCATTTCCAATCAAACATTCATTCTTGTAAATATTGCAAATCCCATTCACAAAATTGCAAGAATAACCATCTCTATCTAGCATAGAAACAGAAATAATGTTTTTAATCAAATCCGGAACAAATAAAACATCTCTTAAAAGTAACTTAAAACCGTTCTGCAAAATTTAAATAAATATTTCCCATAGCTATAGATTTAACTCTGGAACCATTCCCGAGCCTTGACTGGGTCTCACCCATCCTTAGCCTATTACTTCTTATCATCATTTGCAACTCATTGCAAATATGAGATCTACATCTGGTATCCAATACCCAAGAAGTAGTAAAAAATATTTATTTCAATGTATAACATACCCTTTGCAGTTCGCAACTGCTCGAGGTATTCCTTGCAGTTACGTTTCCAATAACCGGGTTTCTTGCAGTGATGGCAAACTTGTTTAGACTTGTCCAATTTTGTATGTAACATTTTGCCTTGAGATCATGGTCCAACCATTTCTCTAGTTACATCAGCCGGGGCTGTTTTCGGAGAAGCCTTTTCTAACACTTAGAAAATCTTTTCCGTACTTAGGACAATCTTAACTTATGGAATCATTCTGTATTTGTTTGCGCCAATAAGTTTGTTTTGTTGGAGAACAGAAATATGTGGATTACTGAGATGAAACAGACAAATATCAATGATTGTTTAAGCAATTTACTAAGACATAAAATAGGCGAATTTAATTTTATGAATCTCACTCCCACTATTTTAACGATTTCACTACCCTCTAGTGAAAACGGGAAACTGTTTTTCTTAGTGAGAACATGGAGTCCAATTGACAAACTTATGGTCCCGAATAATATCAGCCAACCATAATTCTCAAAAGGTAGAGCCCAATTGCTTCCAAAGCAACCCCCATGTGTTTACCTCATGTCCAATAAGGGCCCAATAATATGACGCCGTTTAAAGTGACATGTCAAGATGACCCATCAATATTAAGTTGTGATGGACGGTCGCCATGTGGATCCCCCAATAATATGAGCCGATCCCATGGGAGTTCCACCCAACTTACAAAATTTGTCGATCCAATGTACAGCTTTCCAACGGACGGGCCCCCCCAATAATATGAGCCGGACCGTATCCGCGGGTAGCATCACATACATTGATCGTTGATGGAAGGTAGAAACATTTAAACAAATTTAAATTTCCTTTATTTATCTTGATATCAATTTTAAATCATATTTAAAATGAGGGATTTTTAATTATAAAAATATTTGTCTCATCATATTCAATTTATTGCATGCTTGCCGGATTCACGCAATTATGTCTAAACATGCATACAATCATAATATCATATATTATTTAGGATGATCGATTCCATTTCTAATTGACCCGTGGTTGCCAATCACGAGTCTTAGTCCAATCCTAGGTAATATGCAGTATGCAATGCAATCCTATTACATGTGCTTCCAATTTACATTTCTTCAGTCTTTATTGTCTGCTGGGCCCACCATCTTCAAATCTTGATCTCCCACTAAATCTAATGTATTTACAATAAATAGCAATGACAAGTAGGGGATACATTTTTAGGGGTGGGAACGGGCCATAAACCAAGCCCACTTTTATTACATATGACATTCATATTGGGCCATAAACCAGGCCCATTAATAAAACCAACAACAATAAAACAAAATGTAAATTCCTAACATACACCTACAAAATTGGTCATGGCAATCGATCATCCTTATCCAATAACTTTTAATTCAAAATTAATTTATTGGATAACATGCAGTGGCAATTCAAATTTAAACAAGATAAAATCATATTTTACATATAAAATCTCATTTCACATATAAAATCATATTTTATCTCTTTATCAAATAAAATCATATTTTATCTACAAAATCCAATTTTATAGATAAAATCATATTTTACTTAATATATCATAAGATCAAATCTTATCATCAATTGTACCAAAATAATTGATTTCAAAATTCAATTTAAGGATAAAATATTAAAATTTTCCAAAAATTCAAATTTATCCAAAAATCAATTTTAAAATTTACGGACTCGAACAATTCGATCCGAAATCTCGTGAACCAATCAAAAACAATTTTTGACCGGACCAAAAATAAAATTTTAACACATTAAAATTAATTTTAAATAAAAAATTTAATATTTCCCGCGGGCCGCACGGGACACTCCCGGGCCGGCCCGCACCCGTGGGCGCGGGCCGGGGCAGCCCGGCTGCCCCTTTAGGGCAGCAACAGTTGCTGCCCTGGCGGCGCCTGGCGCCGCCCTGGGCAGCGCCCAGCGCTGCCCTGCGCAGCGCCCAGCGCTGCCCCTGGGCGACGCCGTGCGCCCCCTTTGGGCGGCGCACAGCGCCGCCCGGGGCAGCAACAATTGCTGCCCCACCGGGCAGCGATCCAATCGCTGCCCGGGTTTTGCCCCGAAAAAAATTTTTTTATTTAAAAAATATTTATTTTGTTTAAAAAACCGAGACTCAAAAATTTTTGTACAATCGATTAATTTAATCGTTTGATCTGAGCAACCTGGCTTGAAAGAGTGGGTGCCCAGTGAGCCAACTTGTGGCTATGGGCTTTGATGACTCTTTGTACAAACGATCTTTTGTTTAATGTAATTTACACTTTTATTAATGGCAATGACTTTATCTTTCTTCATATTGTTATATTGTGATATACTATTGTTGTTTTGATAAAGACCTTGAATATACTATAGTGTATGTAAGATGTGGTAGAACATGGGGATGTCTATCATGAAATACATCTTATAGTCACTGTATATTCTAAACTGTTCCTAGTCAATTGAGCCGTCCGATAATAAGGATAAGGATCGCTCGAGTTTGAGACTAGCATTTGCGATGCGGAGTACCACGTTTCATTGGTAGGGAACATGGAGATGTTCGAAGCATGCAAATGGATATTCATAGGATGAATAATCGAACTACCCTATCCGGACTTTCCAAGTGGTTATCACTTATCGAGTGGATAAAGTCCGCGGTTTTGGTTGTACACCATTAGTCCTTACTACTTGAAACATCATGGAGACTCTATATGCTAGTACTGTGCTTTGACTCGTTTACCGACTCTATGGGGGTCATCAGGTGTCGGGATTGGGTATAGTTACAACACATATAGGAGTCGATGCATTGTTGTCAAGGATTCACCACATACTTGCGAGTGTGGATATCCTATGCGATCTGAGGAGATATTAGTGTGACGAATCTCTGGCCAGAGTACTTGATGTGATTTAAGAAATGGTTTCTTAGTAGCACATACGATGTCACTAATTTGATGTTCAAGATGTATTGCATAGTTATCGAATCTTGAGCGACTCTCGATATACCAATGGTTGTTGATTCGATCGGGATATATGGATGAAGGGACCGTACTGTACGTTAACCAAAATCTACTGGTTCTTGTAGGCACTATCAGTGATACCTAGGGAATCATGGGGCGATGTTGCTAGGCGCTTTACCATGATTCGTTGGGCAAGTCGGAAATCGTTGTTCCGAGTCACAAGGAGTTGTGAGCCCACGGCTAGCTGTATCCCTGAACCATTGAGGGTCACACAGTGTAATGGAGTTTTAATCCCCGTTGAGATAGTTAAATTTAAAGAGTTAAATTTAATGAATAAAGAAGTTGGACTTCTTAAATAAGAGTAAGGGAGTAGGATTTCCTAAAATGACATAGGGATGTACATTTTTGGAAATCACTGAATTCGGATTCAGGAAAATTTATCTTGACTTTAAAATGTGCAGAAATGGTTTCTGTGCACATTGGTAAAATCGGTTTATCAATCGGAGTCACGATGAATTTTATATTAATTTCTGAACATGCGGGCTTTGCTTGTCGGGCCTCAACTTATGACTAATGGGCCCTAAGGTGTTAGTGGCCTGCATTATAAATAAGTTATTACAGTACAGAAATTACAACACAACTGGTCATAATTTTGAGAGCAGAAATCGAAAAACCCTAGCCTCTCTCTCTTAAATTTCGGCCGACCCCTCCTTGCTCTGTCAGAGAATTTCCGGTCTGTGATTTTTAATTGCAGTCAGGAATAACGAATCAGATTCGTTTAATCTCTTCGCAGAAAAACTTCTGATAGATTTTCTAGTGCAATCTATCAGAGGGATTTAAACCCCATTCGTGGACCTGATTGAAGGTGTTCATCAGTTCCAGGGAGATACAAGAAGCGCAGAGAAATCTGTGTGGTGTCCAATAATCTCGCTTCGAGATTGAAGGTAAAATTTTAATAATTGTTATTTAAATTTTACACACACTTAAATTTAATCGTTGAACGGTTGATACCCACAATATGGAATTGTTCCATAATAAAATTTTTAAACTTCCGCTGCACCGGGTATCAATCGTGATTGATCTGAACGCCAGTTTTCCAACAGTGGTATCAGAGCCAGGTTGCTCAGATCAAACGATTAAATTAATCGATTGTACAAAAATTTTTGAGTCTCGGTTTTTGAAACAAAATAAATATTTTTAAATAAAAAAAAATTTTTCTGGGCAAAACCCGGGCAGCGATTGGATCGCTGCCCGGTGGGGCAGCAATTGTTGCTGCCCCGTGCGCCGCCCACGGCGGCGCACGGCGTCGCCCAGGGGCGGCGCTCAGCGCCGCCAGGGCAGCGCCGAGCGCTGCCCAGCGCAGCGCTGTGCGCTGCGCAGGGCAGCGCTGGGCGCTGCCCAGGGCGACGCTCGGCGCCGCCCAGGGCGGCGCCAGGCGCCGCCTGGGCAGCAACTGTTGCTGCCCTAAAGGGGCAGGCGGGCTGCCCCGGCCCGCGCCCACGGGTGCGGGCCGGCACGGGAGTGTCCCAGGCGGCCCGCGGGAAAAATTAAATTTTTTATTTAAAATTAATTTTAATGTGTTAAAATTTTATTTTTGGTCCGGTCAAAAAAAATTGTTTTTGATTGGTTCACGAGATTTCGGATCGAATTGTTCGAGTCCGTAAATTTTAAAATTGATTTTTGGATAAATTTGAATTTTTGGAAAATTTTAATATTTTATCCTTAAATTGAATTTTGAAATCAATTATTTTTGGTACAATTGATGATAAGATTTGATCTTATGATATATTAAGTAAAATATGATTTTATCTATAAAATTGGATTTTGTAGATAAAATATGATTTTATTTGATAAAGAGATAAAATATGATTTTATATGTAAAATATGATTTTATCTTGTTTAAATTTGAATTGCCACTGCATGTTATCCAATAAATTAATTTTGAATTAAATGTTATTGGATAAGGATGATCGATTGCCATGACCAATTTTGTAGGTGTATGTTAGGAATTTACATTTGTTTTTATTGTTGTTGGTTTTATTAATGGGCCTGGTTTATGGCCCAGTATGAATGTCATATGTAATAAAAGTGGGCTTGGTTTATGGCCCGTTCCCACCCCTAAAAATGTATCCCCTACTTGTCATTGTTATTTATTGTAAATACATTAGATTTAGTGGGAGATCAAGATTTGAAGATGGTGGGCCCAGCAGACAATAAAGACAGAAGAAATGTAAATTGGAAGCACATGTAATAGGATTGCATTGCATACTGCATATTACCTAGGATTGGACTAAGACTCGTGATTGGCAACCACGAGTCAATTAGAAATGGAATCGATCATCCTATATAATATATGATGTTATGATTGTATGCATGTTTTAGACATAATTGCGTGAATCCGGCAAGCATGCAATAATTTGAAATTGATGAGACAAATTTTTATAATTAAAAATCCCTCATTTTAAATATGATTTAAAATTGATATCAAGATAAACAAAGGAAATTTAAATTTGTTTAAATATTCCTACCTTCCATCAACGGTCAATGTATGTGATGCTACCCGCGGATACGGTCCGGCTCATATTATTGGGGGGGCCCGTCCGTCGGAAAGCTGTACATTGGATCGACAAATGTTGTAAGTTGGGTGGAACTCCCATGGGATCGGCTCATATTATTGGGGGATCCACATGGCGACCGTCCATCACAACTTAAAATTGATGGGTCATCTTGACATGTCACTTTAAACGGCGTCATATTATTGGGCCCTTATTGTACATGAGGTAAATACATGGGGGTTTCTTTGGAAGCAATTGGGCTCTACCTTTTGAGAATTATGGTTGGCTGATATTATTCGGGACCATAAGTTTGTCAATTGGACTCCATGTTCTCACTAAGGAAAAAGTTTCTCGTTTTCACTAGAGGGTGGTGAAATCGTTAAAATAGTGGGAGTGAGATTCATAAAATTAAATTTCGCCTATTTTATGTCTTAGTAAATTGTTAAACAATCATTGATATATGTCTGTTTTTCTTTTCAGTATTTCATACGATGAATTCGCGTAATCCATTATTCTCGATCCTCGAACAAAACAAGTTGACTGGCGCCAACTATACGGAATGGTTCCGGAAGTTGAAGATTGTCTTGACTTCGGAGAAAATGCTCTACGTGTTAGAGAAAGCACCTCCGAAGGAAGCACCAGCTGATGTAAGTCCGGAGGAATTGGCCAAACTTGATGCATGGTGGGACCATGACATCAAGACCAAATGTTATATGCAAGCCTCGATGTCTGATGAACTCCAGAGGCGATTTGAGGACACCGTGAATGCTGCTGACATTCACGCTCAACTCAAGGAACTTTTTGGGGCTCAATCGAGGGCTGAAAGGTTCGCCACTGTTAAGGAGCTAATGACGTGTCGCATGCGTGAAGGGACTTCGGTCCGTGATCATGGGGTACGAGTGATTTGGCTCATACAGAAGTTAGCGACCCTAGATTTGGTGTTGGAGCATGAACTCAATGTGGATTTACTGCTTCTGTCTCTTCCTTCTTCGTTTGACGGATTTGTGGTAAATTTTAATATGAACAAGATAGAGGCCACCCTTGAAGAGATGGTCAATATGCTCGTTACATATGAATCCACACTTAAGAAGGATAAGCCAGCTTTCTTGGTGGGCTCCTCATCTTCTGCTAAGAAGGGGCCAAGTATGAAGGGCAAGAAACGTTCTGCCCCACCCAAGAAAGTCGAGCTCGAGAAGAAGCACAAGACAAAGGCTTCAAACAATGGAAAATCCAAGGATGTTTGCCATTACTGCAAGAAGCCCGGTCATTGGAAGCGCAACTGCAAGGAATATCTAGAGCAGTTGGGAACTGCAAAGGGTATGTTCTATATTGAAATAAACATTTCACTTAATACTACTTCTTGGGTATTGGATACCGGATGTGGATCTCACATTTGCAATGATTTGCAGGTGATGACAAGAAGTCGCAGGCTTAGAATGGGTGAGACCCAGCTGAGGCTCGGGAATAGTTCCAGAGTTGAAACTACAGCCATTGGAGATGTTTGTTTAATTTTGCAGAACGGTTTTAAGTTATTTTTAAGAGATGTTTTATTTGTTCCGGATTTAATTAAAAACATTATTTCTGTTTCTATGCTAGATAGAGATGGTTATTCTTGCAATTTTGTGAATGGGATTTGCAATATTTACAAGAATGAATGTTTGATTGGAAATGGACAACTTGAAAACGATCTATACAACTTAAAACTGAAAGACGTTCCAATAAATTATATTGATAAACCGGCAACAACAAACAAAAGAAAAATCGATAGTCAAAACCCGGCGAACCTTTGGCATGCTAGGCTAGGTCATATTTCCTCAAGGAGGATGAACAAGCTAGTGGGAGAGGGCATGTTTGATATGTCTGATATTAACTCTCTACCTACTTGTGAATCCTGTCTAAAAGGGAAAATGACTAAATCTCCTTTTAAGGGGAAGCCTGAGCGTAGTCAAAATCTGTTGGATTTGATCCATACAGATGTTTGTGGACCATTTAGAGTTGGGACTCAATATGGCCACACCTACTTCATTACCTTTACTGACGATTATTCAAGGTATGGGTATTTATATTTAATGAAATATAAGTCTGAAGCATTTGAAAAGTTCAAAGAATTCAAGGCTGAAGTAGAAAACAAGCTAGGTAAAAGTATTAAAGCACTTCGATCGGATCGAGGTGGAGAATACTTAAGTACCGAGTTTTTGGACTATCTAAAAGAGAATGGAATTCTCTCTCAGTGGACTCCTCCTATGACACCACAGCTGAATGGTGTATCGGAGCGTCGTAATCGAACTTTGTTGGACATGGTTCGATCTATGATGAGCTTCACTGAGCTTCCACCTTCGTTTTGGGGCTATGCGCTTGAAACGGCGGTATTGTTGTTGAACAACGTCCACACTAAAGCAGTGGACAAAACACCATACGAGTTATGGAATGGCAAAGCTCCTAAGTATTCGTACTTGAGGATTTGGGGATGTCCTGCTTACGTGAAGCGGACAGTGGGAGATAAGTTGGATAGTCGATCCAGCTTATGTTATTTTGTAGGGTATCCGAAGAATTCAATCGGATATTATTTCTATTATCCTGCTGAAACAAAAGTGTTTGTTTCTAGGAATGCCACCTTCTTGGAGAAGGAGTTCTTATTGGATAAGAAAGGTGAGATGATGGAACTCGAAGAAGTTCGAGAAGAACCCGAAATACAAAATAACGATCCTACGCCTCAGGAACCATTACTGGACACGCCTGAACCTAGAAGATCCGAGAGGACTTCTAGACCTCCTGTTCGATATGGTCTTCTTCTTGAAGGGGATCAAGATGAACCCGACATTGGATGTGATCCAAGAAACTTCAAGGAAGCAATTTCTGATGCGGATTCAAATTTATGGCTTGAAGCTATGCAGTCTGAATTGGATTCAATGCATACAAACCAAGTTTGGTCTTTAGTAGATCCTCCTGATGGAATTGTTCCAATAGGGTGTAAATGGATCTACAAGAGAAAGCTTGGGCCTGATGGTAAGGTATTGACCTACAAGGCGCGATTGGTGGCGAAAGGTTACACTCAAAGACAAGGAGTTGACTATGATGAAACCTTTTCACCAGTTGCAATGTTCAAGTCCATAAGAATCCTTATTGCCATAGGTGCATGGTATGACTATGAGATATGGCAAATGGATGTGAAGACTGCTTTTCTTAATGGAGACATTAAGGAAGAAATCTATATGAAGCAGCCAGAGGGGTTCACATCCATGGGAAGCGAGCATAAGGTATGCAAGCTTCAGAGATCAATTTATGGTCTAAAACAAGCATCAAGAAGTTGGAACCAGAAATTTGATGAAACAATGAAAGATTTTGGTTTCATCAAGAACCCGGAGGAACCGTGCGTGTACAAGAAAGTAGTTAAGGATGCTGTGACATTCTTAGTACTTTATGTTGATGACATCCTACTCATTGGGAATGATGTAGGGATGTTACAGTCAACAAAGATATGGTTATCAGGTAGATTCTCGATGAAGGATTTGGGTGAGGCATCCTACATTCTTGGGATACAGATCTATAGAGATAGATCTAAGAGAATGATAGGACTCACTCAATCAACCTACATCGACACCATATTGAAACGGTTTTCAATGGATGGGTCCAAGAGAGGACATCTACCCATGTGTCATGGAGTTTCTTTATCCAAGTCTATGTGTCCCAAGACTGATGCAGAGATAGAGAATATGACACATGTACCATATGCGTCAGCTATAGGTAGTATCATGTATGGGATGATATCTACCAGACCGGATGTAGCATTTGCTCTGAGTGTCACGAGCAGATATCAAGCTAATCCCGGTCAAATGCATTGGAAAGCCGTGAAGGACATTCTTAAGTACTTACGAAGGACTAAGAATATGTTCATGGTATATGGAGGACGAGATCTGAAATTGGAAGGCTATACCGACTCTAGCTTCCAAAGTGACGTGGATGACTCGAAGTCAACCTCTGGATTTGTGTTCATGCTCAATGGCGGTGCTGTCTCTTGGAAGAGTTCCAAGCAGGACACCACAGCGGATTCCACCACTGAGGCTGAATACATTGCAGCATCAGCTGCTGCTAAAGAGGCCGTTTGGATGAGGAAGTTCGTCCAAGAGTTGGGCGTCATTCCTGAATTTGTTGGTCCAGTCCCGGTGTACTGTGACAACACGGGTGCCGTTGCTCAAGAAAAGGAACCAAGGTCTCATCAAAGATCCAAACACGTACTGAGGAAATACCACATCATCCGGGAGATTGTGGAAAGAGGAGACATCACTGTCGAACGAGTGGCCTCTGCAGACAATATCGCTGATCTGCTTACTAAGCCCTTGCCAGGACCATTGTTTGACAAACATCGCGAAGCAATGGGTCTACGTAGTATGACTAGTTGGCTATAGGGCAAGTGGGAGATTGAAAGAGTGGGTGCCCAGTGAGCCAACTTGTGGCTATGGGCTTTGATGACTCTTTGTACAAACGATCTTTTGTTTAATGTAATTTACACTTTTATTAATGGCAATGACTTTATCTTTCTTCATATTGTTATATTGTGATATACTATTGTTGTTTTGATAAAGACCTTGAATATACTATAGTGTATGTAAGATGTGGTAGAACATGGGGATGTCTATCATGAAATACATCTTATAGTCACTGTATATTCTAAACTGTTCCTAGTCAATTGAGCCGTCCGATAATAAGGATAAGGATCGCTCGAGTTTGAGACTAGCATTTGCGATGCGGAGTACCACGTTTCATTGGTAGGGAACATGGAGATGTTCGAAGCATGCAAATGGATATTCATAGGATGAATAATCGAACTACCCTATCCGGACTTTCCAAGTGGTTATCACTTATCGAGTGGATA
The DNA here is from genome assembly GCF_033568475.1 of Henckelia pumila. Lineage (NCBI taxonomy): Eukaryota > Viridiplantae > Streptophyta > Magnoliopsida > Lamiales > Gesneriaceae > Henckelia > Henckelia pumila. Next base: position 39,559,905 of record NC_133120.1, read on the forward strand.
AAGTCCGCGGTTTTGGTTGTACACCATTAGTCCTTACTACTTGAAACATCATGGAGACTCTATATGCTAGTACTGTGCTTTGACTCGTTTACCGACTCTATGGGGGTCATCAGGTGTCGGGATTGGGTACAGTTACAACACATATAGGAGTCGATGCATTGTTGTCAAGGATTCACCACATACTTGCGAGTGTGGATATCCTATGCGATCTGAGGAGATATTAGTGTGACGAATCTCTGGCCAGAGTACTTGATGTGATTTAAGAAATGGTTTCTTAGTAGCACATGCGATGTCACTAATTTGATCTTCAAGATGTATTGCATAGTTATCGAATCTTGAGCGACTCTCGATATACCAATGGTTGTTGATTCGATCGGGATATATGGATGAAGGGACCGTACTGTACGCTAACCAAAATCTACTGGTTCTTGTAGGCACTATCAGTGATACCTAGGGAATCATGGGGCGATGTTGCTAGGCGCTTTACCATGATTCGTTGGGCAAGTCGGAAATCATTGTTCCGAGTCACAAGGAGTTGTGAGCCCACGGCTAGCTGTATCCCTGAACCATTGAGGGTCACACAGTGTAATGGAGTTTTAATCCCCGTTGAGATAGTTAAATTTAAAGAGTTAAATTTAATGAATAAAGAAGTTGGACTTCTTAAATAAGAGTAAGGGAGTAGGATTTCCTAAAATGACATAGGGATGTACATTTTTGGAAATAACTGAATTCGGATTCAGGAAAATTTATCTTGACTTTAAAATGTGCAGAAATGGTTTCTGTGCACATTGGTAAAATCGGTTTATCAATCGGAGTCACGATGAATTTTATATTAATTTCTGAACATGCGGGCTTTGCTTTTCGGGCCTCAACTTATGACTAATGGGCCCTAAGGTGTTAGTGGCCTGCATTATAAATAAGTTATTACAGTACAGAAATTACAACACAACTGGTCATAATTTTGAGAGCAAAAATCGAAAAACCCTAGCCTCTCTCTCTTAAATTTCGGCCGACCCCTCCTTGCTCTGTCAGAGAATTTCCGGTCTGTGATTTTTAATTGCAGTCAGGAATAACGAATCAGATTCGTTTAATCTCTTCGCAGAAAAACTTCTGATAGATTTTCTAGTGCAATCTATCAGAGGGATTTAAACCCCATTCGTGGACCTGATTGAAGGTGTTCATCAGTTCCAGGGAGATACAAGAAGCGCAGAGAAATCTGTGTGGTGTCCAATAATCTCGCTTCGAGATTGAAGGTAAAATTTTAATAATTGTTATTTAAATTTTACACACACTTAAATTTAATCGTTGAACGGTTGATACCCACAATATGGAATTGTTCCATAATAAAATTTTTAAACTTCCGCTGCACCGGGTATCAATCGTGATTGATCTGAACGCCAGTTTTCCAACATGGCTCTGATACCACTGTTGGAAAAACTGGCGTGTTCCCAGATCAATCACGATTGATACCCGGTGCAGCGGAAGTTTAAAATTTTATCATGGAACAATTCCATGGTGTGGGTATGAACCATTCAACGATTAAATTATATTGTGTGTGTAAAATTCAAATAACAATTAATTAAATTTTACCTTCAATCTCGAAGCGAGATTATTGGACACCAACAGAATTAATCTGCTCTTGTTGTCTCTCCCAGGAACTGATGAACTCCTTCAATCAGGTCCACGAATGGGGTTTAAATCCCTCTGATAGATTGCACTAGAAAATCTATCAGAAGTTTTTCTGCGAAGAGATTAAACGAATCTGATTCGTTATTCCTGACTGCAATTCAAAATCACAGACCGGAATTTCTCTGACAGAGAGGGAGGGGTTCGGCCAAAATATGTTTGAGAGAGAGAGGAGGGTTTCGAAAATCCTGTCTCAAAAATAATGACCTGTTGTGTGTAATTTCTGTACTGTAATAACTTATTTATAATGCAGGCCACTAACACCTTAGGGCCCATTAGTCATAAGTTGAGGCCCGACAAGCAAAGCCCGCATGTTCAGAAATTAATATAAAATTCATCGTGACTCCGATTGATAAACCGATTTTACCAATGTGCACAGAAACCATTTCTGCACATTTTAAAGTCAAGATAAATTTTCCTGAATCCGAATTCAGTGATTTCCAAAAATGTACATCCCTATGTCATTTTAGGAAATCCTACTCCCTTACTCTTATTTAAGAAGTCCAACTTCTTTATTCATTAAATTTAACTCTTTAAATTTAACTATCTCAACGGGGATTAAAAACTCCATTACACTGTGTGACCCTCAATGGTTCAGGGATACAGCTAGCCGTGGGCTCACAACTCTTTGTGACTCGGAACAACGATTTCCGACTTGCCCAACGAATCATGGTAAAGCGCCTAGCAACATCGCCCCATGATTCCCTAGGTATCACTGATAGTGCCTACAAGAACCAGTAGATTTTGGTTAGCGTACAGTACGGTCCCTTCATCCATATATCCCGATCGAATCAACAACCATTGGTATATCGAGAGTCGCTCAAGATTCGATAACTATGCAATACATCTTGAAGATCAAATTAGTGACATCGCATGTGCTACTAAGAAACCATTTCTTAAATCACATCAAGTACTCTGGCCAGAGATTCGTCACACTAATATCTCCTCAGATCGCATAGGATATCCACACTCGCAAGTATGTGGTGAATCCTTGACAACAATGCATCGACTCCTATATGTGTTGTAACTGTACCCAATCCCGACACCTGATGACCCCCATAGAGTCGGTAAACGAGTCAAAGCACAATACTAGCATATAGAGTCTCCATGATGTTTCAAGTAGTAAGGACTAATGGTGTACAACCAAAACCGCGGACTTTATCCACTCGATAAGTGATAACCACTTGGAAAGTCCGGATATGGTAGTTCGATTATTCATCCTATGAATATCCATTTGCATGCTTCGAACATCTCCATGTTCCCTACCAATGAAACGTGGTACTCCGCATCGCAAATGCTAGTCTCAAACTCGAGCGATCCTTATCCTTATTATCGGACGGCTCAATCGACTAGGAACAGTTTAGAATATACAGTGACTATAAGATGTATTTCATGATAGACATCCCCATGTTCTACCACATCTTACATACACTATAGTATATTCAAGGTCTTTATCAAAACAACAATAGTATATCACAATATAACAATATGAAGAAAGATAAAGTCATTGCCATTAATAAAAGTGTAAATTATATTAAACAAAAGATCGTTTGTACAAAAAGTCATCAAAGCCCATAGCCACAAGTTGGCTCACTGGGCACCCACTCTTTCATGAATAGGACGTTCAAAATAGCTCAATGTTTCATCCAACTCAGCTTCATCTGGATGAATAATATGGGAAGCATCGGGTTCGTACTTCCTCGACATAGACACGTGAAATACATCGTGAATACCTGACAGTGCTGGAGGTAATGCTAGTCGGTATGCAAGATCACCAACTTTATCAGGAATTTCGTAAGGTCCAATAAACCTCGGTGATAGCTTACCCCTCTTTCCGAATCGAACACTGCCTCGAAAAGGAGAGATTTTCAGAAATACTCGATCACCCTGTACAAAACTCAAGGGTCTACGCCTCACGTTTGCATATTTTTCTTGTCGATCTTGCGCTGTTCTCATTCTGATCTGTATCAACTTCACTTTTTCAGACATCTCTCTGATCATGTCTGGCCCTGTAACTGGTGTTTCAAAAAAATCGTCCCAAAACAATGGCGATCGGCATTTTCTACCATGCAGTTCTTCAAATGGAGCCATCTGAATGCTTGAATGATAGCTGTTATTATAAGAAAATTCAACAAGTGGCAAAGATTCTTGCCAACTCGCACCAAAATCAAGTATCACATCTCTCAACATATCTTCTAAAATTTGTATAGTACGCTCTGACTGCCCGTCAGTCTGAGGATGATACGCTGTACTCAAATGCAGACGAGTACCCAGAGCTTCCTGTAGACTATGCCAGAAATGTGAAGTGAATCGAGGATCTCGATCTGATACAATTGACTTAGGCACACCATGCAGTCGCACTACATCTCTGATATAAATATTTGCCATTTGATCATGATGATACATCATCTGATAAGGAATAAAACATGCAGACTTAGTAAGTCAATCAATCACGGCCCAAACCGCATCACATCCTCTTGAAGATCTTGGTAATCTTGTGACAAAATCCATAGTAATATGATCCCATTTCCATTCAAGAATTGCCAAACTGTGTAATAAACCACTTGGTCGCTTCCTTTCAGCCTTTACCTGTTTACAATTTAGACATCTAGATACAAACTTTGTCACATCAGCTTTCATTCTTTTCCACCAAAATTGCTGTTTCAGATCATTATACATTTTTTTTGCCCCATGGATGGATACTAAACTTGTTTCAATGAGCTTCATTCAGAATTTGCTGTCTCAATGTTGCAATATCAAGCACTACAATACGTCGATTAACAAACAAAATTCCATCCATACTGACCTGAAACTCTGACTCATGTCCAGTTCTAACTCTTTCAATCGAATTCTTAATGTTTTGATCAGCTTTCTGGGCTTCTTTAATTCGAACAAACAACTACGGCTCAGCTTTGATTGCATAAACGTGTACAGGTTGTACATCTGTCTTAAAATCAAAACCAGACACACAACAATCTTCAATCAACTTAGAGACACGCATAGTAGATAAGGATAAATCACATACCTTTCTACTCAGTGCATCAGCCGCTGCATTCGACTTTCCTGGATAGTACTTAATCTCACAGTCAAAATCTTTCAGTAAATCCAACCAACGTCTTTGTCTCATATTTAATTCAGCTTGAGAAAATAGATACTTCAAGCTTTTATGATCAAAGAATATCTCAAAGGTCTCACCATATAAATAATGACGTCAAATCTTTAACGCAAAAACAATAGCTGCAAGTTCAAGATCGTGTACTGGGTATCTGATCTCGTGAGGTTTCAATTGCCTTGAAGAATATGCTACCACATGATCTCGCTGCATCAAAATACAACCCAAACCTTTATGAGAAGCGTCAGAATAAACAGTAAAACCACATGTACCTGATGAAATAGATAATACAGGTGCACTAGTCAACCGTTTCTTCAATTCCACAAAACTAGCTTCACATTCATGTGTCCAAACAAACGGAGTATTCTTCTGTGTTAACTGGGTAATCGGCTTCGCAATGCTAGAAAATCCTGTAATAAATCGGCGATAATACCCGGCTAAACCCATGAAACTACGAAACTCAGGTACGGACGTAGGTTTAGGCCAGTTAATAACTGCCTCTACCTTGCTAGGATCAACAGATATACCGTCTCCTGAAATAACATGGCCAAGAAAAATAACTCTGTCCAACCAAAACTCGCATTTGGACAGCTTAGCATACAAGTGCTCAGTTCTCAAAATCATCAAAACAATCCTCAAATGCTCTGCATGCTCAGTTTTATTCTTAGAATATATCAAAATATCATCAATAAAAATGATAACAAACTCGTCTAAGTACTTCTGAAATATTCTATTCATTAAACCCATAAAGACAGCAGGAGCATTTGTTAAACCGAATGACATTACTATAAACTCATAGTGGTCATACCTCGTTCGAAATGCAGTTTTAGACACATCTGCTTCTCTTACCCTCAACTGATGATAACCAAACCTCAAATCGATCTTTGAATAGACGGAAGAACCCTGCAGTTGGTCAAACAAGTCATCTATTCGAGGTAATGGATATCTATTCTTTACCGTGACCTGATTTAATTGGCGATAGTCGATACATAATCTCATCGACCCGTCCTTCTTTCTGACAAATAATACCGGAGCACCCCAAGGTGACACACTCGGTCTAATGTAACCTTTGTTCAGCAAATCTTCAAGTTGATCTTTCAACTCTTTCAGTTCAAGTGGTGCCATTCTATAAGGAGCTTTAGAAATAGGCAAAGTACTTGGTACCAACTGAAAGAGTGGGTGCCCGGTTAGCCAACTTGTGGCTAAGGGCTTTTGTGACTCTTTGTATAAACAATATTTGTTTAATATAATTTACATTCTAATGGCATTTTCTTTATCTTTCTTCATATTGTTATATTGTGATATACTATTGATGTTTTGATAAAGACCTTGAATATACTATAGTGTAAGTAAGATGAGATAGTGAATAAAGAGAGATCACTATTATGAAACACATCTTATAGTCACTGTATATTCTAAACAGTTCCTAGTCAATTGAGCCATCCTCTAATAAGGATAAGGATCGCTCGGGATTGAGACTAGCATTTGTGATGCCAAGTACCACGTTTCATTGGTAATGGACATGGAGATGTTCAAAGCATGCAAATGGATATTCATGAAAGAGTGGGTGCCCGGTGAGCCAACTTGTGGCTAAGGGCTTTTATGACTCTATGTATAAACAATCTTTTGTTTAATATAATTTACACTTTTATAAAGGCGTTTACTTTATCTTTTATCATATTATTATGTTGTGACATACTATAAGATGTTTAGATGAAGACCTTGAATATACTATAGTGTATGTAAGATGTGGTGGCACATGGGGATGGCTATCATGAAACACATCTTATAGTCACTGTATATTCTAAACAGTTCCTAGTCGATTGAGCCGTCCGTTAATAAGGATAAGGATCGCTCGAGATTGAGACTAGCATTTGCGATGCCGAGTACCACATTTCATTGGTATGGAACATAGAGATGTTCAAAGCATGCAAATGGATATTCATACGATGAATGATCGAACTACCCTATCCGGACTTTCCAAGTGGTTATCACTTATCGTGTGGATAAAGTCCGCGGTTTTGGTTGTACACCATTAGTCCTTACTACTTGAAACATCATTGAAACTCTATATGCTAATACTGTACTTTGACTCGTTTACCGACTCTATTGGGGTCATCAGGTGTCGGGATTGGGTACAGTTATGACACATATAGGAGTCGATGCTTTGTTGTCAAGGATTCACCACATACTTGCTAGTATGGATATCCTATGCGATCTGAGGAGATATTAGTATGACGAATCTCTGGCCAGAGTACATGATGTGTTTTAAGAAATGGTTTCTTAGTAGCACATGCGATGTCACTATTTGATCTTCAAGATGCATTGCATAGTTATCGAATCTCGAACGACTCTCGATTTACCAATAGTTGTTGATTCGATCGGGATATTTGGATGAAGGGACCGTACTGTACGCTAACCAAAATCTATTGGTTCTTGCAGGCACTATCAGTGATACCTAGGGAATCATGGGGCGATGTTGCTAAGCGCTCTTACCATGATTCGATGGGCAAGTCGGAAATTGTTGTTCCGAGTCACAAGGAGTTGTGAGCCCACAGCTAGCTGTATCCCTAAACCATTGAGGGTCACACAAGTAATGGATTTTTAATCCCCGTTGAGATAATTAAATTTAAAGAGTTAAATTTAGTGAATAAAGAAGTGGGACTTCTTATATCAGAGTAGAAGAGTAAGATTTCTTAAAATGACATAGGGATGGGCATTTTTGGAAATCACTGAATTCGGATTCAGAAAATTTATCTTGACTTTAAAAAGTGCAGAAATGGTTTTTGTGCACATTGGTGAAATTGGTTTATCAATCTGAGTCACGATGAATTTTATATTAATTTCTGAACATGCGGGCTTTGCTTGTCAAGCTTGAACTTATGACTAATGGGCCCTAAGCTGTTAGCAGCCCACATTATAAATAAGTTATTGCAGTACAGAAATAACACAACAGAGGCTCATAATTTCGAACACTAGGGTTTTTGAGACCTATAGTGGCCGCCCCCTCTCTGTGTTTTCTCTCTGAAAATTCCAGCCTGTGAATTTTGAATTTGCAGTCTGGTTTAACAGATCAAATTCGTTAATTCTCTTCGTAGAAACTTCTGATAGATTTTCTAGTGCAATCTATCAGAGGGATTAAACTTCTGTTCGTGGACCTGATTGAAGAATTGTTCGTCCATCAGTTCCTGGGATATACAACAAGAGCAGAGTAATCTGTTGGTGTCCATAATCTCGTTTCGAGATTTCAAGGTAAAAATTTAATTGTTATTTAATTTTTACACGCATAATTTAATCGTAAAGTTTTGATACCCATGATATGGAATCGTTCCATATAAAATTTTAAAAACTTCCGCTGCACCGGGTATCAATTCTGATTGATCTGATCACCGTTTTCCAACAGTGGTATCAGAGCCAGGTTGATCAGATCAAGCGATTAAATTAATCAATTGTACAAAAAATTTTTAAGCCTCGGTTTTTGAAACAAAACAAATTTTTAAAATTAAATTTTTGACGGGCAAAAACACGGGCAGCGATTGGATCGTTGCCCAAGGGCAGCGAGTGTCGCTGCCCAGGGCAGCGATGGTCGCTCAGCGCTGCCCAAGGGGCTGCGACGGGCTGCCCGACCCGAGCCCTTTTTGGGGCGCGGGCTGCCCGGGATCGTCCCGGGCGGCCCGGAAAAATTTATTTTTAATTTTTTAATTAAAATTTTAATATGTTAAAATTCTAATTTTGGTCCGATCGAAAATTGTTTTTGATTGGTCCACGAGGCGTCGGATCGAATTGTTCGAGTCCGAAAATTTTAAAATTGATTTTTGGATAAATTTGAATTTTTGGAAAATTTATAGATTTTATCCGTTAAATCAGATTTTATGAAATTAATTATTTTGGTACAATTGATGATAAGATATGATCTTATGGAAATATTGAGTAAAATATGATTTTATGTATAAAATTGGATTTTATATGTAAAATATGATTTTATTTGATAAAAAGATAAAATATGATTTTGTATGTAAAATAAGATTTTATATATGGAATATGATTTTATCCTTTTTAAATTTAATTGTCATTGCATGTTATCCAATAAATTAATTTTGAATTAAATATTATTGGATAAGGATGATCGATTGCCATGACCAATTTTGTAGGTGTATGTTAGGGAATTTACATTTGTTTTTATTGTTGTTGGATTTATTAATGGGCCTGGTTTATGGCCCAATATGAATTGTCATATGTAATAAAAGTGGGCCTGGTTTATGACCCGTTTCCACCCGTTAAAATGTATCCCCTACTTGTCATAGTTATTTATTGTAAATACATTATACTTAGTGGGAGATGAAGATTTGAAGACGGAGGTGGGCCCAGCAGACAATAAAGACTGAAGAAATGTAAATTGGAAGCACAATGTAATAAGATTGCATTGCATACTTGCATATCACCTAGGATTGGACTTAGACTCGTGATTGGCAACCACGGGTCGATTAGTAATGGAATCGATCATCCTGAAATATAATATATGATATTATCGTTGTATGCATGTTTAGACTAAATTGTATGAATCCCGCAAGCATACAAATTTTAAATGATGAGACAAATTTTCAAAATTAAAATCCCTCATTTTAAATATGATTTAAAATTGATATCAAGATAAATAAAGGGAATTTAAATATTGTTTTAATGTTCCTACCTTCCATCAACGATCAATGTATGAGATGCTACCCGCGGATACGGTCCGGCTCATATTATTGGGGGGGCCTGTTTGTCTGAAAGCTGTACATTGGATCGACACATGTTGTAAGTTGAGTGGAACTCCCATGTGATTTGCTTATATTATTGGGGATCCACATGGCAACCGTCCATCACAACTTAATATTGATGGGTCATCTTGACGTGTCACAATAAACGGCGTCATATTATTGGGCCCTTATTGGGCATGAGGTAAAAACGTGGAGGTTGCTTTGGAAGCAATTGGGCTCTACCTTTTGAAAATTATGGTTGGCTGATATTATTTGGGACCATAGTTTGTCAATTGGACTTCATGTTCCCACTAAGGAAAACAGTTTTCCGTTTTCACTAGAGGGTAGTGAAATCGTTAAAATAGTGGGAGTGAGATTCATAAAATAAATTTCACCTATTTTATGTCTTAGTAAATTAATTAAACAATCACTGATTATTGTCTGTTTCTTTTCAGTATTTCTTTAAGATGAATTCGCGCAATCCACTATTCTCGAACAAAATAAACTGACTGGCGCAAACTATACGGAATGGTTCCGTAAGTTGAAGATTGTCTTGACCTCGGAGAAGATGCTCTACGTGTTAGAAAAATCTCCTCCGAAGGAAGCACCAGCTGATATAAGTCCGGAAGAGTTGGCCAAACTTGATATATGGTGGGACCATGATATCAAGGCCAAATGCTATATGCAAGCTTCGATGTCTATTGAACTCCAGAGGCGATTTGAGGATACCGTGAATGCTGCTGACATTCACGTACAACTCAAGGAACTTTTTGGGGCTCAATCGAGAGCTGAAAGGTTCGCTACTGTAAAAGAGTTAATGACGTGTCACATGCGTGAAGGGACTTCGGTCCATGATCATGGGGTACGCGTGATTTGGCTCATTCAGAAGTTGGTAATGCTTGATTTGGTATTGGAGCATGAACTCAATGTGGACTTATTACTTCTCTCTCTTCCTTCATCGTTTGACGGTTTTGTGGTGAATTTCAATATGAACAAGATAGAGGCCTCTCTTGAAGAGATGGTCAATATGCTTGTAACATATGAAGCCACTTTAAAGAAGGATAAACCAGTTCTCTTGGTGGGCTCCTCTTCTTCTGCGAAGGGGCCAAGTACAAAGGGTAAGAAACGTTCTGCCCCATCCAAGAAAACCGAACCCGAGAAGAAGAACAAGACAAAGGCTTCAAACATGGAAAAGTCCAAGGATGTTTGCCATCACTGCAAGAAACCCGGTCATTACAAACGTAATGCAAAGAATATCTAGAGCAGTTGCGAACTGCGAAGGATATGTTTTATATTGAAATAAATGTTTCACTTAATACTACTTCTTGGGTATTGGATACCGGATGTGGATCTCACATTTGCAATGATTTGCAGGTGATGACAAGAAGTCGCAAGCTTAGAATGGGTGAGACCCAACTGAGGCTCGGATATGGTTCTAGAGTTGAACCCAAAGCTGTGGGAGACGTTTATTTAATTTTGCAGAACGATTTTAAGTTACTTTTGAGAGATGTTTTATTTGTTCCAGATTTGATTAAAAACATTATTTCTATTTCTATGCTTGATAGAGATGGTTTTTCTTGCAATTTTGTGAATGAGATTTGCAATATTTACAAGAATGAATGTTTGATTGGAAATGGACAACTTGAAAACGATCTATATAACTTAAAATTAAAAGATGTTCCAATAAATTATGTTGATAAACCGGTAACAACGAACAAAAGGAAAATCGATAGTCAAAACCCGGCAAACCTTTGGCATGCTAGGCTAGGTCATATTTCCTCAAGGAGGATGAACAAGATAGTGGGAGAGGGCATGTTTGATATGTCTGATATTAACTCTCTACCTACTTGTGAATCCTGCCTGAAAGGAAAAATGACTAAATCTCCATTCAAGGGGAAACCTGAGCGTAGTCAAAATCTGTTGGATTTGATCCATACAGATGTTTGTGGTCCATTTAGAATTGGTACTCAATTTGGCCACACCTACTTCATTGCCTTTACTGATGATTATTCAAGATATGGGTATTTATATTTAATGAAATATAAGTCTGAAGCATTTGAAAAGTTCAAAGAATTCAAGGCTGAAGTAGAAAACAAGCTAGGTAAAAGTATTAAAGAACTTCGATCGGATCGAGGTGGAGAATACTTAAGTACCGAGTTTTTGGACTATCTGAAAGAGAATAGGATTCTCTCTCAGTGGACTCCTCCTATGACACCTCAGCTGAATGGTGTATCGGAGCGTCGTAATCGAACTTTGTTGGACATGGTTCGATCCATGATGAGCTTCACTGAGCTTCCACCTTTGTTTTGGGGCTACGCGCTTGAAACGGCGGTATTGTTGTTGAACAACGTCCACACCAAAGCAGTGGATAAAACACCATACGAGTTATGGAATGGCAAAGCTCCTAAGTATTCGTACTTGAGGATTTGGGGATGTCCTGCTTACGTGAAGCAGACAGTGGGAGATAAGTTGGATAGTCGATCCACCTTATGTTATTTTGTAGGGTATCCGAAGAATTCAATCGGATATTATTTCTACCATCATACTGAAACAAAAGTGTTTGTTTCAAGGAATGCCACCTTCTTGGAGAAGGAGTTCTTATTGGATAAGAAAGGCGAGATGATGGAACTCGAAGAAATTCGAGAAGAACCCAAGATACAAAATAATTATCCTACACCTCAGGAACCATTGATGGACACGCCTATACCTAGAAGATCCGAGAGGACTTCTAGACCTCCTATTCGATATGGTCTTCTTCTTGAAGGGGATCAAGATGAACCCGACGTTGGATGTGATCCAAGAAACTTCAAGGAAGCAATTTCTGATGCGAATTCAAATTTATGGCTTGAAGCTATGCAGTCGGAAATAGATTCAATGCATACAAACCAAGTTTGATCTTTAGTAGATCCTCCCGATGGAATTGTTCCAATAGGGTGTAAATGGATCTACAAGAGAAAGCTTGGGCCTGATGGTAAGGTATTGACCTACAAGGCACGATTGGTGGCGAAAGGTTATACTCAAAGACAAGGAGTTGACTATGATGAAACCTTTTCACCAGTTGCAATGTTCAAGTCCATAAGAATCCTTATTGCCATAGCTGCTTGGTATGACTATGAGATATGGCAAATGGATGTGAAGACTGCATTTCTTAATGGAAACATTAAGGAAGAGATCTATATGACGCAGCCTGAGTGATACACATCCATGGGAAGCGAGCATAAGGTATGCAAGCTTCAGAGATCAATCTATGGTCTCAAACAAGCATCAAGAAGTTGGAACCAAAAATTTGATGAAACAATAAAGGATTTTGGTTTCATCAAGAACCCGAAGGAACCATGCGTGTACAAGAAAGTAATTAAGGATGCTGTGACATTATTAGTACTTTATGTTGATGACATCCTACTAATTGGGAATGATGTAGGGATGTTGCAGTCAACAAAGATATGGTTATCAGGTAGATTCTTAATGAAGGATTTAGGTGAGGCATCCTATATTCTAGGAATTCAGATCTATAGAGATAGATCTAAAAGAATGATAGGACTCACTCAATCAACCTACATCAACACCATATTGAAAAGGTTTTCAATGGATGGGTCCAAGAGAGGACATCTACCTATGTGTCATGGAGTTTCTCTATCCAAGTTCATGTGTCCCAAGACTGATGAAGAGATAGAGAAAATGACACATGTACCATATGCGTCAGCCATAGGTAGTATCATGTATGGGATGATATCTACCAGACCGGATGTAGCATTTGCTCTGAGTGTCACGAGCAGATATCAAGCCAATCCCGGTCAAATGCATTGGAAAGCCGTGAAGGACATTCTTAAGTACTTACGAAGGACTAAGAATATGTTCATGGTATATGAAGGAAGAGAACTGAAATTGGAAGGCTATACCGACTCTAGCTTCCAAAGTGACGTGGATGACTCGAAGTCAACCTCTGGATTTGTGTTCATGGTCAATGGCGGTGCTGTCTCTTGGAAGAGTTCCAAGCAGGACACCACAGCAGATTCCACCACTGAGGCAGAATACATTGCGGCATCAGCTGCTGCTAAAGAGGCCGTTTGGATGAGAAATTTCGTCCAAGAGTTGGGTGTTATTCCTGAAGTTGTTGGTCCAGTCCCGGTGTACTGTGACAACACGGGTGCCGTTGCTTAGGCAAAGGAACCAAGGTCTCATCAAAGATCCAAACACGTACTGAGAAAATACCACATCATCCGGGAGATCGTGGAAAGAGGAGACATCACTGTCGAGAGAGTGGCCTCTGCAGACAATATCGATGATCCACTTACTAAGCCCTTGGCAGGACCATTATTTGACAAACATCGCGAAACAATGGGACTGCGTAGTATGACTAGTTGGCTTTAGGGCAAGTGGGAGATTGAAAGAGTGAGTGCCCGGTGAGCCAACTTGTGGCTAAGGGCTTTTATGACTCTATGTATAAACAATCTTTTGTTTAATATAATTTACACTTTTATAAAGGCGTTTACTTTATCTTTTATCATATTATTATGTTGTGACATACTATAAGATGTTTAGATGAAGACCTTGAATATACTATAGTGTATGTAAGATGTGGTGGAACATGGGGATGGCTATCATGAAACACATCTTATAGTCACTGTATATTCTAAACAGTTCCTAGTCGATTGAGCCGTCCGTTAATAAGGATAAGGATCGTTCGAGATTGAGACTAGCATTTGCGATGCCGAGTACCACGTTTCATTGGTATGGAACATAGAGATGTTCAAAGCATGCAAATGGATATTCATACGATGAATGATCGACCTACCCTATCCGGACTTTCCAAGTGGTTATCACTTATCGAGTGGATAAAGTCCGCGGTTTTGGTTGTACACCATTAGTCCTTACTACTTGAAACATCATTGAGACTCTATATGCTAATACTGTACTTTGACTTGTTTACCGACTCTATTGGGGTCATCAGGTGTCGGGATTGGGTACAGTTATGACACATATAGGAGTCGATGCTTTGTTGTCAAGGATTCACCACATACTTGCTAGTATGGATATCCTATGCGATCTGATGAGATATTAGTGTGACGAATCTCTGGCCAGAGTACATGATGTGTTTTAAGAAATGGTTTCTTAGTAGCACATGCGATGTCACTATTTGATCTTCAAGATGCATTGCATAGTTATCGAATCTCGAACGACTCTCGATTTACCAATAGTTGTTGATTCGATCGGGATATTTGGATGAAGGGACCGTACTGTACGCTAACCAAAATCTATTGGTTCTTGCAGGCACTATCAGTGATACCTAGGGAATCATGGGGCGATGTTGCTAGGCGCTCTTACCATGATTCGATGGGCAAGTCGGAAATTGTTGTTCCGAGTCAAAAGGAGTTGAGAGCCCACGGCTAGCTGTATCCCTGAACCATTGAGGGTCACACAAGTAATGGATTTTTAATCCCCGTTGAGATAATTAAATTTGAAAAGTTAAATTTAGTGAATAAAGAAGTGGGACTTCTTATATCAGAGTAGAAGAATAAGATTTCCTAAAATGACATAGGGATGGGCATTTTTGGAAATCACTGAATTCGGATTCAGAAAATTTATCTTGACTTTAAAAGGTGCAGAAATGGTTTCTGTGCACATTGGTGAAATTGGTTTATCAATCTGAGTCACGATGAATTTTATATTAATTTCTGAACATGCGGGCTTTGCTTGTCAGGCTTGAACTTATTACTAATGGGCCCTAAGCTGTTAGCAGCCCACATTATAAATAAGTTATTGCAGTACAGAATTTACACAACAGAGGCTCATAATTTCGAACACTAGGGTTTTTGAGACCTATAGTGGCCGCCCCCTCTCTGTGTTTTCTCTCTGAAAATTCCAGCCTGTGAATTTTGAATTTGCAGTCTGGTTTAACGGATCAAATTCGTTAATTCTCTTCGTAGAAACTTCTGATACATTTTCTAGTGCAATCTATCAGAGGGATTAAACTTCTGTTCGTGTACCTGATTGAAGAATTGTACGTCCATCAGTTCCTGGGATATACAACAAGAGCAGAGTAATCTGTTGGTGTCCATAATCTCGTTTCGAGATTTTAAGGTAAAAATTTAATTGTTATTTAATTTTTACACGCACAATTTAATCGTAAAGTTTTGAACCCATGATATGGAATCGTTCCATATAAAATTTTAAAAACTTCCGCTGCACCGGGTATCAATTCTGATTGATCTGATCACCGTTTTCCAACAATTCATATGATGAATGATCGAACTACCCTATTCGGACTTTCCAAGTGGTTATCACTTATCGAGTGGATAAAGTCCGCGGTTTTGGTTGTACACCATTAATCCTTACTACTTGAAACATCATTGAGACTCTATATGCTAGTACTGTACTTTGACTCGTTTACCGACTCTATTGGGGTCAACAAGTGTCGGGATTGGGTATAGTTACGACACATATAGGAGTCGATGCTTTGTTGTCAAGGATTCACCACATACTTGTGAGTGTGGATATCCTATGCGATCTGAGGAGATATTAGTGTGACGAACCTCTGGCCAGAGTACATGATGTGTTTTAGGTTACTCGGTTTTCCTAGTAACACATGCGATGTCACTATTTGATCTCCAAGATGTAATGCATAGTTATCGAATCTCGAACGACTCTCGATGCACCAATGGTTGTTGATTCGATCGGGATATATGGATGAAGGGACCGTACTGTACGCTAACCAAAATCTACTGGTTCTTGCAGGTTGATCGAGCAAATACTACCACGAAAAATCAACGTAAATATATCTATCAATTAAGCTCGAATAAATCGCAAGTGCACGATTCAAGTTATAATATAATATACTGAGTACGAGTATCGTCCTCAGGGACTAACGAAAATAATTTGTCTTTTCAATTTTTAACTACACAAAGTATCGAAAAAGTGATTTGTGAATTAACTAACATCTAAAATTAAAACTCAATATAAATTAACTTAAATTTTACAACCAAGCCAACAAATCTCAGAGTGAAGAATAACAATTCAAAATGATTTTGTTGGAATTTCGGTTCACCTTTTCCCTAATTGAACTGGACGATTGTAACTTAATTTATTTTTATAAATTTAACAGAAGTTCCTATAACATTGACACTCTCTCTCGAGGTGATGCCAAACTAATCAAATCAGTGAAATAATTAAATCTCTCTAATTATTTATCACGACTGATTGCTTTGCGTTCTATGAATTCTAAAACTTTCAACCTGGTGGTCTATGGCTATCAACATGTACTAAATACCATATCTCTATGCATATTTTAAGTCCATGGATTATATCATTCGTCCTAATTATAAACCTATCTCTCGACAGCAATTCATAATTTACGAATCTATGTTAAAGGTAGCTAATCATTAACATAGAAAGAAAAACATGATAAAATCAATTATAAACATAAATCAATTCCCAATACGTCCGGTGATTCAATCACACTACAGTGTTTCGGGATTAGGATCCCCTCGATTCCAACAAAATAATAGTTTAGCTACTAGAATTCATTACAAAAATTCAATCTCCAAGATTTTCAACATATAAATTAAGAAGAAGAAGAAAAGGAAAAACTCCCAACGGAGAAGAGAAATCTCAGGCGTTCAGCCGCCGGTAGTCTTCTGATATGCGTCCCGTGTAACTCTCAAAAACTAAAGAAATAATTGTATTTATAGTTCCCCAGAATCCTCTCCGAAATAAACTCTCGAAATAATAAAAAAAAAAAAAACTGCGCGACGCACCCGAGCGGTAGAAATTGGCCGCTCGGGCGCCTCGAAATTCCTTGCGCTACTATCTCAAAAATACGTGACCGCGCCCGAGCGGTAGAAATTGGCTGCTCGGGCGCCCGCGCGGTAGATAGTGTATGTGCCCGCGCGGTAGATAGTGGCCGCCCGCGCGCCCTTCTTCGTTTCCAGAATTTTGCCTTTCTTCTTGTTCTATCTGCATGGCCTCTACTGTGCATCACCTTCCCACCAAGTATCGGCATTTCTTGGTGATTTCCTGCCATAAAAATAGATAAACCAGAGGAGTGAATACGAACATAATAAAACAATATAAAGAGCAAGAATGGAAAAGAACGGACAAAATGTAAACGAAACGAAAGCAAAACAAACAAAAAACAAGAAATAAAAACACATAAAAACGACTCCTATCAACCTCCCCAAACTAACCTTTTGCTCGCCTTTGAGCAAAATAGGTGATAGAATAACATGCAGACACAACAGAACGACGAAACAAGGAAGTGAAATTAATCTTCTTAAGCCTCAGAATATTTTCCACAAAATAAACAATCCAATCGATCAACATGCTGAAATTTTAAAAATGTAACACCAACTAGCAAACCTTGCAAACTTCAAAATCTCGCAACTCCGTATTTTGGAATACTCTACTCTAAATTCAATTCACACATTCTAGAATCATGAGGACTTTTTCGGGTATATCAGGATTAAGATTTTGAAACATTCAATAATACACACACTCATGACTGGTATAACTCAATGAAAAATAGTGTGTGCATGTTTTTGATCAAGAATCCACATTCATTAACTGTGTCTATCAACAGTCCATAGGCAATATTCTCACAACCCCTCTCCACTAGTATATTAGGCAACTGTAACTCGGTCAATAGGTCTTATTCGGCTTATAATGTTAGGCTAGGCTAATGGCTCCAAATGAAGGACACGAATTCAAAGAGGGAGTAAATAATGATCATTCTATACAGACTACTCTTTTCGAATTACAAATTTGCACTTCTTCTCATTCATTGATTTCCAGATTTTTTTTTCCTTTCACTTGCCTTTTGCCAACATTCTTCTCTTTCTTTTTCCCCATTTTTTTTCTCAATATTTTCATATTTTTAAACATATCCCTTCTTTTTTCTTTTCTTCTTGCTACCCCCTTTTGATTTTTTGAACAATACTCAACACACCATTCGTTTCTCAGCTTTTCAGTAGGAGCATACACATCAATGATCTACATTCAATTTACTCCCAACAAGGTAGGAATGAGTGTTTAAGCTATGGGTAGTAATTGTAGGTTCTTGAAAAATGTCGAATGGGGGTTTTCCACACGTTTTCACGCGTGCCATTCGTTTTCTATTAAGCTCAAATAAGGTACTAGGGACAAAATAAATCAAGGGTAGTTTGAAAGGCACAAACGAAATTCAGAAAGAAATGCCTATATCACTCCTAAATCACAGTATGCCCGTATTGCGCCTCAAGGGATGTTCGAACTTGTTCTAGACAAATCTCAATTCACAGTTAACTCATACAGATCTCAATTAGTGCAGAAAAAAGAATCATCAGTAGTAAGCGATGATTACACCAACATAAAATCCAGATTATGCACCTCTCATGCTCATATAAATGTGAAGGCTCAATTGGGCATCTAAAGGTAATTCACGAAAGATTTCTTTCTAGCCCAAAAATCAAACAAATTGCCTCAATCATATCCAAGTTTGTGTGTTTCAAATACAGATTCAAGTGTACCTCACAGAATGTTTTGAGACCTATTCATCGACTTGGTTATACTAGTTCAAAATGATTTGTCAAACAAAGAAGATAGTCATGGACTTAAGCAAAAACAAACAGTGAACCCAAAATTTTTTTTATTTTTTTATTTTTTTATTTTTTTCATCATTGGCTTTTCTGATTTTCATTCAAAACACTTGCAACTACATTACAAACGACTCAAACGAACAAAAAAAACACGAAAAACAATACTGAAAACACAAAAGACAAACACCCTCCCCAAACTAAAGACAAGCATTGTCCCCAATGCTACTTAACACCACCAAAAATAAAACAAACTAAAAGAAAATAAAAACAAAAAAAACAATAAAAACTCCCCTGGTACTAATCAGACTCCTCCTCATCCATGTCTTCGGGCAGATCCTGAACCGGTGGAGCATATTGGAACTGGAACGGTGGAGGATATGGCGGTGGTGCAGGATAAACGGTCGGGTCCATCCCAGCATTGGCGAGCAGTCCTCGCATCATGGCATGGGTGGATTCATTTTAGGCGGCGTTTACCTCTTGACAGTGCTCCTGATGTTGCGTCCATGCCGACATTTCACTCAATGTTTCATGTGTGGTGCGGCGAGCAGGAGGTGGCCGAGGTGCAGTCCGTGATGATTGACCAGGGCCAGAGCTGGCCTGGCCAGGAAGTGAAAACTCGCGTACGCGGAAGGCATGTTTTGCTTTCAGAATTGTGTTATCCACTGCCTGCATTGGGTCCAACCATTCTTTTGTGTCCTTGTATGGGACACCAACTTCCACACACAGTAAAGAAACAATGGTCGGAAAGAAAATTGAAATGTTGGACATGCGAATGGAAGTGTACAACTCTTGGTTGATAATTTGTCCAACATTAACCGGCCATTGTTTGTGCACAACATAGAGAAGCACCGCCCTGCTCATTGTCACAACATGTGTATGGGACACCGGCATCAACCTGTGGGTCAGAAAAGCATACCACAAGGCCGGTTCCAGCCGCAAATGTTTTTTCTTAAAAGATATGAACTTCACCGAATCCTTCCACACATTAGCTTCATAGCACAACTCATTCGAAATTTCATTATAATCCGGATTGGCCTTAAAAGCCTGAAATTGGCTATCGTCTACTTCCGGAGTTTGCAATAACGCATTAATAGCAGCGGGAGTAAAAGAAACAATCTTACCCCACACGAAGGTAGTGCTATCGGTACGCTCGGCGGCGTTGGCGTAAAATTCACAGACCAAGGGGACTAATGCCGCGACAGGTTGGCGGCAAAACTCGGCCCATCCTCGAGCTACGATGCCAAGGGAGGCGGTGCGGTTTTCAAAAAGATCAATTCCTCGCTCCGGAATGGGATTCCTAGCGGCCTTGGCTTCCTCATAACGTGCCTTTGCTTCTTCAGAAATAAATTTCCCATCTATTAAGTGGGATGGGTTGGCCCTAGAGGTGGAAATCTTCTGTTTCTTTGGCGCCATGTCGAGAGATGGGAGAACTCGAGTGAATTACCTGCGAAATTGAGAAAAGAAGAAGAAATTGAGAGTGAGGGAGATGGCGGTTGTGAGGGAATTAGGGTTAGAGAGAAAGGAAAGAGAGAAAATAAAGAAGGGAAAAAGGAATCGGGTGTTTTAAATTTTTGATTTTGCGCGAGGCGCCCGCGTGGTAGAAAAGTGCCGCGCGGGCGCATACCCCTTTTTTCTAAAAAAATTTTGACAGAGGGTTGGGTGCGCGGGCGGCAGAAAACTGCCGCGCGAGCGCACCCCTTTTTTTCAAAAAATTTTAAGACCGAGAGTTGGGTGCGCGGGCGGCAGAAAACTGCCGCGCGAGCGCACCCCATTTTTTTCCAAAAAATTTTAAAACAGAACTCAACTCGAGAAAGACAGGAAATTAACTAAAAATTCTAACACTTGAACTAAAATGAACAAAAAACGCGAATAAATAAAAGGGAAAGTAGAATGAAGTTCTCAATTTAAAGTCGAGAGCTTGACTTTTCACCCTCCCCAAACTAGTCTTGGTCAGTCAATGTGGTGATGACTGGCATGGAATCCACATCACCCCCACATAGTGTTTTAACCTTTGAGCATTGACCGTGAACGACTCGTTGCGGGCATCTTTGATCTCTATGGCCCCTGATGGATACACCCTAGTGATCTTATAGGGCCCAGACCATCTAGACTTCAGTTTCCCGGGAAATAGTCTTAACCAGGAGTTGAACAGCAACACAGCCTCTCCTTCCTTGAATTCCCGCTGACGAATATGCCTGTCATGTATTCTCTTTGTCCGTTCCTTGTACGAAACTGCCATGTCATATGCATTGTCGTGGAATTCTTCCAGTTGATTTAGCTCCAACAACCTTTTTTCACCTGCAGCAGCAAATTCATAGTTTAGAGTCTTAATAGCCCAAAATGCTCTATGCTCTAATTCAACAGGTAAATGGCATGCCTTTCCAAATAATAATCTATAAGGGGAAGTGCCGATAGGGGTTTTAAATGCCGTCCTATAGGCCCATAAGGCATCATCAAGTCGAAGTGCCCAATCCTTCCGATTAGTAATCACACTTTTCTCTAGGATCTGTTTGATCTCTCGATTGGACACTTCCACTTGGCCACTGGTCTGGGGATGATATGGGGTAGATACCTTATGCTTGACACCATATTTCTTTAAAAGTTTGTCAAAAAGTTTATTGCAAAAGTGGGTGCCACCATCACTAATGATTGCACGGGGTGTACCAAACCGATTAAAAATATTTTTCTTCAAAAATTTTAGTACAACCTGTGCATCATTTGTTGCAAAAGCTTCAGCCTCTACCCATTTTGAAACATAATCGACTGCGACCAAAATGTATTTTTTCGTCAAAGAAGGTGGAAATGGTCCCATATAGTCGATTCCCCAAACATCGAATATCTCACACGCAATGATATTATTCATAGGCATTTCATTTCGGTTAGAGATATTACCTGTCCGCTGACATCTATCACAAGCTAAAACATACCGGCGCGCATCCTTAAAAAGGTCGGGCCAATAGAACCCACATTCCAGTACCTTCGCTGCAGTTTTGATTGGCCCAGTATGGCCACCTACCTCACGATCATGACAATGACTGAGGATGCTTTGAATTTCTCCTTCCGCCACACATCTCCGAATCATTGAGTCAGCACATATTTTAAACAAAAATGGTTCCTCCCAAAAATAGTGCTTGACATCCGATAAAATTTTTTTCTTCTGATGGAAAGATAGATTATGTGGGAGTGTGCTTGTGACCAGAAAATTAGCAAAATGTGCATACCATGGTGAACTCTCTATGGCGAAAAGTTTTTCATCAGGGAACCAATCATCTATATCCTTTACTTCATTTTGTGCATCATCAGTAATGCATTCTAATCTAGACAGATGATCAGCTACTACATTTTCAACACCTTTCTTATCCCTGATCTCTAAATCAAATTCTTGCAAAAGAAAGATCCACCTAATCAGTCTAGGTTTCGCATCTTTCTTTGCCAACAGGTGTTTAATAGCAGAGTGATCTGTGTAGACTGTGATTTTTGAAAGCACAAGGTACGAATGAAATTTGTCTAGTGCAAATACTACAGCTAGCAACTCTTTTTCAGTGGTGGCATAATTGAGCTGAGCTTCATTAAGAGTCTTACTAGCGTAGTAGATGGTTCGGAATACCTTGTCTATTCGTTGGCCAAGTACCGCACCAACAGCAGAATCACTCGCATCGCACATTACTTCAAATGGAAGCTCCCAGTTCGGCGATGTCAATACTGGCGCAGTCACCAGTCTTTCTCTCAACACCTCAAAGGCCTGCAAACAATTCGAATCAAAATCAAAAGGGGCATCTTTCATGAGCAAAGAGGACAGAGGTTTGGCAATTTTTGAAAAGTCTTTAATAAATCGCCGATAAAAACCAGCATGTCCGAGGAAACTTCTAACTCCCTTTACTGTCGTAGGTGGAGGCAGATTTTGAATAACGTGCACCTTAGCCTTGTCCACCTCGATCCCTTGCTCAGAAATTCTGTGACCTAACACTATACCTTCTGTCACCATGAAATGACACTTCTCCCAGTTAAGCACCAAATTGGTCTCCTCGCATCTCATCAACACAGAATTTAAGTTATGCAGACATGCATCAAAAGATTGACCGAAAATAGAAAAATCATCCATGAAAATTTCTAGAAAATTTTCGACCATATCATGAAAAATAGCAGTCATACATCTCTGAAAAGTAGCAGGAGCATTACATAATCCGAAAGGCATACGTTTGTAGGCAAATGTACCATATGGGCAGGTAAAAGTCATTTTATCCTGGTCTTCAGGTGCAATCGCTATTTGATTGTATCCTGAGTACCCATCTAAAAAACAGTAAAATTCATACCCAGCCAATCTTTCTAGCATTTGATCAATGAACGGGAGGGGAAAATGATCCTTACGGGTTGCGTCATTTAATTTTCTATAATCTATGCACACACGCCAACCCGTAATTATCCTAGTAGGTATTAATTCATTATTCTCATTCTTTATAACAGTTATCCCCCCTTTCTTTGGTACACACTGCACTGGACTCACCCATGGACTATCAGAAATAGGATAAATGATACCTGCGTCCAAAATTTTGATCGTTCAGCTTTCACAACTTCCTGCATCTTTGGGTTTAGTCTCCTCTGCGGTTGGACTAATGGGTTGATGCTCTCTTCCATTAAAATCTTGTGCATGCATATGGATGGATTGATTCCTTTGATATCCGCCACTTTCCAAGCAAACACACTCTTGTGTTTCTTAAGCACCTCCATTAGTTTGTCCTCCATCTCACCTGTCAAAGAAGAAGATATTATGACAGGTAACTTATCGTTCTCACCTAAAAACATGTATTTAAGATGAATGGGTAATGGTTTCAATTCCACAGTAGGTGGTTCCTCAATGCTTGGTTTCTGAAGAACTAAATCCTTCCGGTCACCAAGGTCTTCAAGTCTAAGCTTTCCACCTCTTCTCCATGACTGGTTGTCATTCAAGTATGCGGTCATCTCTTCTACTCCGTCACTGAGGTCGCCCAACTGTTCAAATACAAGTGCAGCCTCTAACGGTTCCTGAAAATTATCCTGCACATAATCAAATAAGAGTGAGTCTACTACATCTAACTGAAAACATTCTTCATTATTCTGAGAAAATTTCAAAGCATTAAAAACGTCAAAAGAAATTTTCTCCTCTCCCACTCTCAACAACAGCTCTCCCTTCTGGACATCTATAAGTGCTTTTCCTGTTGCCAGGAAAGGTCATCCCAAGATGAGTGGCATGTCCAAATCTTCTTCCATATCTAACACCACGAAGTCCACGGGGAAGATGAATTTGTCCACTTTCACAAGCACGTCCTCGATAATCCCCCGTGGATATTTGATGGACCTGTCCGCCAATTGTAAAGACATTCTGGTGGACTTTGGTTCTCCCAAGCTCAGTTTCCTGAAAACAGAGTAAGGCATTAAATTTATACTTGCACCCAAATCACACAAAGCCTTATGAAACTGAACATCATTAATTACACAAGGGATAGAGAAACTCCCTGGAGCCTTTTTCTTTTGTGGGATTTTGTTCTGCACCAGTGCTGAGCAATTTTTTGTCAGACTTATCATTGCATGCTCCTCCAATTTCCTCTTGTTAGAGAGGATTTCCTTCAAGAATTTCGCATAGCTTGGCATTTGCATCAGTGCATCGGCGAAGGGTATATTGATGTTCAATTTCTTGAACACTTCTAAAAATTTACCAAACTGAGAGTCTATGTGAGACCTCGGTTCTAAACATCTAATTAAGGAGTAAACAATAATTATGCATCCAAGATCTAAGAACTAAAAACAAAACAAAGGAAAAAAAAAAATTTAAAGAAGCGCGCCCTGGACAGAGGCGCTATTGAGTTCTCAGAGTGGGGTGTGCTCGGGCTGCTAAAAATTGCAGCTCGGGCGCCCCCCCTACAGCAAAAACAGAACAGCAGAAAACATGCTTTGCAATTCCATCTAAAACTATTCCAATGCAATCCAAATCAACACATACATTAAAAATACAGTTCCTCCGATTAATACATGAAGTTCTAGAGTTTAACAACTACTCCAAAATAGAACATGCCACGATAGCAATACGGCAAAGCTTGCATGACAATACAACATAATAATAAAGTTCTTTATCTAAACATGTTCTAACAACACTAGGTAGACATGCTGACACGACTTCTAAACCGAGTCTCACTGCTACAACTTTCTCTCGGAGCTAACCATGCCTCTTCTGACTTGATTCTGCCCCACCTGTTGCCAAGTACACATACAAAACAAAGCAATAGCCGGATAACCGGTGAGAACGACATTCCCAGTAAAAGCAACATAACAATTAATACAACAATCAAGATGCTTTCAATACAACAATTAAATTAATAACAACATAATGAATGCATGTCTTTTAAACCGGGATATCAATCTGATAAACGAGGGATTGCTGCTGTGCTTTTAGGATCCCGAGGATAAGATCACGTAACAACTCACCGACTCTCCCAATCAAGGTGGTGCCACGTATCTCACTCCTCTAGACTTTGAGCAACTATAATGAGTATGCTAGCACTAGGCGAAATGACTACGACCTAGGCCACTCAATCATAGTTCCCAAACGTCTAAACAAAAAGGGCGGTTCTGCCCGCTGAAAACAAGATTGGCTCAAGATGAATGCATAACATAAACATAAAACATAGCCATATAACCAAAGCTCAATCAAAACAACAAAACACAAGTTCCTCATGCTAGAACGAGTGTAGATGCAAGTATGTGATTTTAAGGGAAACTCGAGAACCAACTGTTCCGAGTATGCTATCCCGCTATCGATGTTTGCCTTTACCTTACAATGCAGTAGTTCCAACTCTGGAT
This sequence comes from Henckelia pumila, assembly GCF_033568475.1. Classification (NCBI taxonomy): domain Eukaryota; kingdom Viridiplantae; phylum Streptophyta; class Magnoliopsida; order Lamiales; family Gesneriaceae; genus Henckelia; species Henckelia pumila. Next base: position 39,585,845 of record NC_133120.1, read on the forward strand.
AAGCTACAATAAAAGGTTTAATCAACAACTAAACAATCCAACAACAAAGGCAACGGTTCAAGGTAATCTCTTTACCGTTCTTCGTCCAATTCTCGACGACCAAATGCTTCTAACACAGGGCTTGACAACTCCAAACAAATCTGTTCAGATACAATTTAATGATCAATAACCACGATCAACTTACAAGCCAAGATCACAACTCAAAAACGGTTCGAAATCCCCAAAACTCAAACCGACGGCATAACGGCTATAAACTGAACAAACCGACAACGCAGACAGCAGTTCAATAGCGATATCAACTCAATTCAATGCTAATACAACAATAACAAGACAAACCCAACAAATCTCAAAACTCACATTTTCGAAAATAGCTTCCAAAAATCATAACAATTCCGAACGTCGCTCTAATTCAAAACCGACAGATAATAAACGATCAGAACCCCGCCAAGAACAACATACTAGAATCTAGATCGATTCTAACAACCTCCGAAAAACAAAACATATCTGATCGGAGAAATACTTACGGTATAACGGAGCTCTCACTGCAGTGATTACTAATCTGCCTTCAGAAATAATTTCTAATGGCCGGATCGAGCTCGGGAGGAAATCTGGAAGCTTGGAAAAGCTTGAAGGCATCTTCAATGGTGGATCACGGCTAGGGGAGGAAGATAGAGTGCCAAGAATAGTCAACCCTTGCTAGATATTATAACAATTTCAATATTTGTGTTATAGTCCCTGAAAAATCCAATTTTTGCAAAATAGACCCTGATCAAAATCAAGTCGGCTCGTTAACTCTGGAAACTCTGATTATCTCAAATAAGCTCAATTAAGGTAAAAACGGGGCTTTACAATTCTCCCTTACTAAGAAGAGATTTCGTCCTCGAAATCAACAAAAACCACAACTCATAAGATAGAATAAAGAACTAAAGACAGTAAGAAAAACTCACGTCAACTGAATAACTCTGGAAAACGCTGTCTCATGTCAGACTCTGTCTCCCAAGTCGCTTCCTCGACTCCGTGACGGCTCCACTGTACTTTCACTAATGAAATCAACTTGGTTCTGAGTTGCTTCTCTTTCCGATCAAGGATCTGAATCGGTCGTTCAAAATAGCTCAGAGTCTCATCTAACTCGGCTTCGTCAGGCTGAAGGATGTGAGTAGGATCTGGATGATACTTTCGCAGCATAGAGACGTGAAAAACGTCGTGAATACCAGATAAAAACGGAGGAAGTGCAAGTCTGTAGGCAAGATCGCCTATCTTCTCAAGAATCTCGTACGGCCCGATGAATCTCGGAGATAACTTCCCTCTCTTACCGAATCTGACAGTGCCTCTGAATGGAGAAATCTTAAGGAAGATGCGGTCTCCCTGCTCAAAACTCAGAGGTCGACGTCTGACATTCGCATACTTTGCCCGTCTATCTTGAGCTGTCTTCATTCTTGTCTGAATGATCTTAACCTGCTCTGCCATATCTCTAAGCATATCCGGTCCCAAATCTGGTGACTCGGACAAATCATCCCAAAAAAATGGAGATCGGCATTTCTTACCATACAATGCCTCAAAAGGTGCCATACCGATACTCGCTTGGAAGCTGTTGTTGTAAGAAAACTCGACAAGAGGCAAAGAATCCTGCCAACTAGTGCCAAAGTCTAGCACTACCGCTCGCAGCATATCCTCTAACGTCTGGATAGTCCGCTCTGACTCTCCATCGGTCTGAGGATGATAAGCTGTACTGTAGTAGCCCGTGCCCTAATTGAGTAATTAAAGGATTAATGCTAATTAATTGAATTAGGTATCGGATGGATCGGAAGCTCCGAAGGCACGATCGGAAGCTCCGAACAGGATCGGAAGCTCCGATGAGCGATCGGAGGCACCGATGTTATTACGTCAGGCATGACGTGTGGTTGGATCGGAAGCTCCGATCAGGACCGGAAGCTCCGATCACCCCTATCCGGAGTCATCAAGTGATATTTTGACACGTGGCAGATCAGGATCTTCGGAAGCTCCGATGACAGGATCGGACGTTCCGATCGAGGTTCGGACGTTCCGATCAAGGATCGGAAGTTCCGATCGTTGTCTATAAATAGAAGGCCAAGACTTCACTTTCATTTGCCAATTCCGAGTTCTCCTTTCCTTTCTAGTCCTTTTGGAGCTGTTCTAGTCTTTTTAGGCTGGGTCCGGAGGTCGAAGAGGCGTTCGGAAGTCGTAGCGGAGTTGTGCCCAAGTTCTGGAGGCATCGACATCAAAGGGCTAACGACGGACGAATGTATAGCTTTTTCTTCCTATAAATATTTAGGAGTATGCAATAGCTTAGTTAAGGCTTTTAGAGCACTTTAATGATAGTAGTATCATTTGGCAGTGTAGAGCAGACTATAGGCGTGGACCTAGAGTTGGTAGAGCTTGCACTGTTTTGAGGTACGAAAGTACTATTCGAGATATCCTGACTGAGTATGCATGTATCATGTGACCGCATGATTTATATGCCATGATATTATGCTGCATTCATTTGAATCTTGCTCTATCTCCTTCGAGATGTCTGTTAGTAGGGTTGTACCCTATCCTGTTAGTGGATGGACTTCCATCGATTTGGGTCCGGCGTTTCCACGGTTATCTCGGTATGGGAGCCACCTCCTGAAGCGACGGCACAGCGTGCTACATACCAGGGCCCGGTCTGTCTCTGTTATTTGATCCTTGACCTCGAGTCTATAGGGAGTTCACTTTGCATGCATGTATACTCATACTCTCGCACTGAGCGTTTTATGCTCACGTCTCGTACTCTGTATTTTCTGGACACCCTATTCCATGGGGCAGGTTTGCGATTGGACGAGGAGGGTGGATCCAGGAGGGGCTAGTCAGTGGTTGGCCAGCTGGAGCTTCGTCTAGGTTTTATTACTGTTGTTTGGGTTTATACAGCTATTCGATTTGGTTGTATAATGTTATTGGATTCCGCAGTTTTATTCTGATATCTGTTTAATTAAGTTAATTGCATGCCTAAGTTCTGTTTAGTAGGTGATCCGGGTAAGGGTCACTACATGTACTCAGATGCAATCGAGTACCAAGTGCCCCCTGAAGACTGTGCCAAAAGTGAGAAGTGAATCTAGGATCTCTGTCTGAAACGATCGACTTCGGCACACCATGCAATCTCACAACATTGCTAACATACAACTCAGCCATCTGATCCTGACGATACGTCATCCTGTACGGAATAAAACATGCAGACTTCGTCAATCGGTCGATCACTACCCAAATGGCATCGCATCCTCGAACGGATCGTGGTAGATTCGTGACGAAATCCATGGAAATGTGATCCCACTTCCATTCAGGAACAGATAGACTGTGCAACAGACCTCCTGGTCGCTTCCGTTCTGCTTTCACCTGTTGACAATTCAAACACCGAGATACAAACCTCGCTACGTCTCTCTTCATTCTCTTCCACCAAAACTGGTTCTTCAGATCGTTGTACATCTTACGACCTCTAGGATGAATACTAAACCGACTGCAATGAGCCTCTCAGAGAATACGCTGTCTCAACTCCAAAATATCAGGCACAACAATACGGTTATTCACGAACAAAACATCATCTCTAACCTGGAATTCAGATTGATGACCCGATCTGACTTTCTCTACTGAAATCTGGATTCTCGGCTCAGACTTCTGTGCTTCTCTGATTGCAACAAACAACTCTGGCTTGGCTTGAATAGCAAACACTCTGATAGTCTCCCTATCTGTTTCAAACTCTAAACCAGAAGTGCAACAATCATCGATCAACTGGGAAACACCCATAGTAGAAAGAGATAAAGAACAAAGCTTTCGGCTCAAGGCATCTGCAACTGCATTAGACTTCCCCGGATAGTACTTGATTTCACAGTCGAAATCCTTCAATAGATATAACCATCTTCTCTGTCTCATATTTAGCTCTGCCTGTGAAAACAAGTACTTAAGTCTCTTATGGTCAGAAAAGGTCTCGAAAGACCCATAAAGATAGTGACGCCAGATCTTCAGAGCAAAGACGATCGCAGCTAGTTCAAGATCATGGACCGGGTAATGAGTCTCGTGTGGTTTCAGCTGCCTCGATGCATACGCTATCACATGCTTATGCTGCATAAGAACACAACCCAGGCCTGGGTTAGAAGCATCACAATAGACTGTGAAACCTCCAGTACCCTTCGGAATAGAAAGAATTGGAGCACTGGTCAGTCTTCTCTTCAGATCAACAAAGCTAGCCTCACAATCTGGAGTCCAAACAAAAGGCGCATTCTTCTGAGTCAGCTGGGTAATAGGCTTGGCAATAGACGAGAAACCCTCGATGAAACGACGGTAATAACCAGCTAAACCCATGAAGCTTTGGATCTCCGGCACTGAAGTAGGTCTAGGCCAATTCATAACCGCTTCAATCTTGCTGGGATCGACAGAAATCCCATCTTTAGAAATAATATGACCGAGAAAGACAACTCGATCTAACCAAAATTCGCATTTCGACAGCTTGGCAAACAACTGCTCAACTCGCAAAATCTGCAGTACGGTCCTCAAGTGCTCTGCATGGTCAGTACGGTTCTTCGAGTAGATAAGAATGTCATCGATAAAGATAATGACGAACTCATCTAAATAACGCTGAAAGATACGGTTCATCAAACCCATAAAAACCGCTGGGGCGTTAGTCAAACCAAACGGCATGACTATAAACTCAAAGTGACCATACCTCGTCCTGAATGCGGTCTTAGGAACGTCTTCCTCTCGCACTCTCAACTGGTGATAACCTGACCTCAGATCAATCTTAGAGTAGACAGAAGAACCCTGCAGCTGATCAAACAAGTCATCTATTTGGGGTAAAGGATACCTGTTCTTAACTGTAGCCTGATTCAATTGACGGTAGTCGATACAGAGCCGCATAGAACCATCCTTCTTCCGAACGAATAGAACAGGAGCACCCCAAGGCGATACACTAGGTCTGATGTATCCCTTGGCAATCAAATCCTCAAGCTGCTCCTTCAACTCTCTCAATTCAACAAGTGCCATACGATAAGGAGCTTTTGAAATAGGTTGAGTACCTGGCACTAAGTCAATGCTGAATTCGATTTCTCGAATAGGCGGCAATCCAGGAACATCTTCCGGAAACACATCCGCAAAATCTCTAACCACTGGTATATCGACCAAAGCTGGGCTAGATTTCAGTACATCAACTGCATACACCAAAAATCCTTCTGCACCTTTTTGTAGCAAACAAGTCATAGATAACACTGAAATCAAAGGAATTCTAGATCGAGAACCCTTACCAAAGAATTTCCACTCGTCTGCCATTTCCGGTCTGAACCTGACATCGGACGTATTGGGAATTGATTTATGTTTATAATTGATTTTATCATGTTTTTCTTTCTATGTTGATGATTAGCTACCCTTAACATAGATTCGTAAATTATGAATTGCTGTCGAGAGATAGGTTTATAATTAGGACGAATGATATAATCCATGGACTTAAAATATGCATAGAGATATGGTATTTAGTACATGTTGATAGCCATAGACCACCAGGTTGAAAGTTGTAGAATTCATAGAACGCAAAGCAATCAGTCGTGATAAATAATTAGAGAGATTTAATTACTTCACTGATTTGATTAGTTTGGCATCACCTCGAGAGAGAGTGTCAATGTTATAGGAACTTCTGTTAAATTTATAAGAATAAATTAAGTTCCAATCGTCCAGTTCAATTAGGGAAAAGGTGAACCGAAATTTCAACAAAATCATTTTGAATTGTTATTCTTCACTCTGAGATTTGTTGGCTTGGTTGTGAAATTTAAGTTTATTTATATTGAGTTTTAATTTTAGATGTTAGTTAATTCACAAATCATTTTTTTTTTCGATACTTTGTGTAGTTAAAAATTGAAAAGGCAAATTATTTTCGTTAGTCCCTGAGGACGATACTCGTACTCAGTACATTATATTATAACTTGAATCGTGCACTTGCGATTTATTTGAGCTTAATTGATAGATATATTTACGTTGATTTTTCGTGGTAGTATTTGCTCGATCAAGTTTTTGGCGCCGTTGCCGGGGACTAAATAGATTTTAATTTGTTTGATTTGATTTTTCTCTATTAAAATTTTAATCATTCTTTTCCATCTGTGGACTGCAGGATTCTCTTGCAGTACATGCAACACTCACCTGAAGGACTATTGCCTTTTGATCCAGAAATCGACAAAACCTTTCACAGAAGAAGAAGGCAACAGCAGCAAGAAAAGGAAGGAGAACACGAACAAGAACCACCAGTTTACAGATCCATGATGGATCTTGCCTTACCAAACATTGAAGGTGCTCGACCAAGCATTATCCGGCCAACTGTAGCAGCGAATCACTTTGAGATAAAGCCGGCGATTCTTCAAATGGTTCAGAACACGCTTCAATTTGGTGGAAGTGTCATTGATGAACCCTATGTGCATCTCACAAATTTTTTAGAAATTTGTGATACATTCAAGATACAGGGAGTTTCAGATGACGCTATTCGTTTGCGTTTATTCCCTTTTTCACTACGAGACAAGGCGAAAGCATGGCTAACGAATTTACCTGCAGGTTCCATCATAACTTGGGATGATCTGGCTAAAGCTTTCCTCACCAAATGCTTCCCACCATCGAAGTCAATGAAGCTGAGAGCGGACATCACAACTTTTTCCCAAGGTGAACAGGAAACATTTTATGAAGCATGGGAACGCTACAAGGATCTACTGAGGAGATGTCCACACCACCAATTATCAGACGGTCTTGTGGTACAAACTTTTTACTATGGACTTTCTCATTCAAATCGTACCATGTTAGATGCAGCTGCAGGTGGGAATCTACTGCAAAAGTCATCGGAGGATGGTTATGAATTAATCGAGGAAATGGCAACCAGTAGCTATCATCCTCAATCTGAAAGGAGTGGGGCCCAAAAATCAACTGGAATTCATCAAGTTGAAGCATTCACATCTGTGGCTGCTCAACTTGAAGTCATGAACAAAAGGATCGAGGAACTGAGTGTAGGACATTTGGCAATGCGAGTGCAAGAAGTATGGTGTGAAAAATGCGGTGAAGAGCATTTCACGAAAGATTGTCAAACATTCTCTCAACCAGAGGGAGTTATGGCAAGCCACATGGAAAATCAGAATCGCCCCAGGAATGACCCATTTTCGAATTCATACAATCCAGGGTGGAGACAACATCCGAATTTTTCATGGGGTGGACAGAATAATAAGCCGTATGGAAATCAGAATTACAGAAGGCATCCTCAAGAGGAGAAATCAAGCTTGGAGCAGATGATGCAGAAATTTATATCATCTACTGAAACCCGTATGCAGAATCAAGATGTATCGATCAAAAATCTGGAGAATCAAATAGGTCAATTGGCCAAATCAATTTCCAGCAGAGATCAGGGTACTTTGCCAAGCGACACTGAGAAGAATCCGAAGGAACAGGTGAAAGCAATTGAATTAAGGAGTGGAAAGACGGTCGAGCCTGGACAAAAAAGCGAGAAAGAGCCCGAAACGGGTACATCAAAAAAAACTTCAGGTAAGTCATCTATCTCAACACCCCCACCCACTTCACAATCAAAAATTGTTGTGCCACCACCTTTTCCTGCAGCTCTTAAGAAGGCCAAGCTAGACTGTGAGACCTCGGTTCTAGAAGTCATGTCAGCATGTCTACCTAGTGTTGTTAGAACATGTTTAGATAACGAACTTCATTATTATGTTGTATTGTCATGCAAGCTTTGCCGTATTGCTATCGTGGCATGTTCTATTTTGGAGTAGTTTTTAAACTCTAGAACTTCATGTATTAATCGGAGGAACTGTATTTTTAATGTATGTGTTGATTTGGATTACATTGGAATAGTTTTAGATAGAATTGCAAAGCATGTTTTCTGCTGTTCTGTTTCTGCTGTAGGGGGGGCGCCCGAGCTGCAATTTTTAGCAGCCCGAGCTCACCCCACTCTGAGAACTCAGTAGCGCCTCTGTCCAGGGCATGATCGAGCAGCGGTTTTTGGCCTCCTGAGCGCGGCCCTCTTTAAAATTTTTTTTTTTTTTCCTTTGCTTTGTTTTTAGTTCTTAGATCTTGGATGCATAATTATTGTTTACTCCTTAATTAGATGTTTAGAACCGAGGTCTCACATTAAGTGGTATCAGAGCGTTAAGATTCTTGGTTGAACTAGAGTGAGCGGGTAGATCGAGTCTGCGTGTATTGGCTCCTCGCATGTGTTTGAATTATTTTAACTGTGTACTTAATTCCATGCGAGCATGCTTTATTATTGAGAATTATTGAATTACATGGTTATGTGATTTAATTTATAAAGCATGATCTACTTGAGATATAACTGTTTCTGTTATCGACCGGTATCCTGTATTCCAAGCGGTAGTAAGGGCACTGATTGTAGCGATTGAGATATCTCGTGTCCTAAACTTTGATTATCAGATGGGTCCTCGTTGAGTGATAAACAGAAACACACCGCCAGTTATTCCTACGACTGAGCAAGCTAGCACTGAAGTTGATCAGTTGGATGCTTCAGCGACTCCTATGGAAACCTTGCTGAAGAGGTTTCAGTCGTTCAATCCGCCGTTGTTGATGGGTTCAGAAAATCCAGTTGACTGTGAGAGTTGGTTGGATGATATGGATCAGTTGTTTATTCCATTGACTACACAGATGACCGCCGAATCAGGTTAGTAATTCATCAGCTGCGTGGTGGTGCTAAGAGCTGGTGGATCATGACAAAGAAAGCATTTGAGAGTAGAGGTACAGAGGTTACTTGGACTCTTTTTAAATCTGAATTCTATAAGAGATTTTTCCCTATCTCATACCGTAAGGATAAGGGAGCAGAGTTTGCAAATCTGAAGCAAGGGAATCTGAACATTGAAGAGTACGTGGCTAAGTTTGATAGTCTGTTGCGTTTTGCGCCACTAATTGCCGGAGATGAAGAAGCTAAGGCAGATCATTTCATTAATGGCTTGAATCCTGACATCTTCACTTTGGTGAACACTGCTAGACCAGACAACTTTGCGGATGCCATGAATCACGCAAAGGAAGCAGAAGCAGGCTTGTGGAGGCAAAGAAGTAATCAGGTGGCACCTCAGCAGCAGAGGCAGTATCAGAACCAACCCTCTCAGTATCAGAATCAGCCACCTCAGCATCAGAACCAGCAGCAGAGGTATGAAGGTGGTAACAGTGGGGGAAACAGAAAGGATCAGTACAAGGCAAGAGGTAAAAAGTTCAAGAGGCAGGGGAACAGTTCATCCAGTTCCAGTGGTTCGAAGAAATTCGGTTCAGGACCGAGTTCTGGGTCATCACCCTTGTACTGCAGCAAGTGTGGAGGAAGACACTCACCGGATCAGTGTGTGGGAGTCTTCGGCAATTGTAACACCTGTCAGCAACCGGGACACTTCTCTAAAGTGTGCCCACAGCGTAACAGAGATAGAGCTCAGAGTGGGAGTTCATCTAGATCTGCAGCTCAGCCTGAGAGGCAGTCTTCTGCAGTGCACTCTTTCCAGCCTCAGCAGCAGAACAGACAGGGAGGTAGTACCAGTGCAAATCAGCCTCCGAGACAGCAAGCACGAGTCTTTGCTCTGACAGAGGATCAGGCTCAAGCAGCACCTGATGATGTTATAGCAGGTAACTGTTTGATTTTTGGTCATTCTGCTCATGTTTTGATAGATACAGGTGCTTCCCATTCCTTTATCTCTGAGAAATTCGTATTATTGCATGCTTTGCCAACTGAATTGTTGCCTACAGTAGTAGCTGTTACTTCACCTTTGGGTGGAGGAATTGTTTCTGTCAGATTAGTCAGGAACTGTGAACTGTGTTTTGAAGGAAATTTGTTAAAATTCGACTGTATTGTACTTGTACTGTCGGATTTTGATTGTATTGTCGGGATAGATGCTTTAACCAAGTGGAAATTTACATTTGTCTTATTGTTGTTGGTGTTTATTAATGGGCTTGGTTTATAGCCCAATATGATTGTCATATGTAATAAAAGTGGGCCTGGTTTATGGCCCGTTCCCACCCCTAAAATGTATCCCATATTTGTCATCGAAATTTATTGTAAATTTATTAGACTTAGTGGGAGACAAAGATTTGAAGAAATGGTGGGCCCAGCAGACAATGAAGACCGAAGAAATGTAAATTGGAAGCACAATGTAATAGGATTGCATTGCATACTTACATATCACCTAGGATTGGACTTAGACTCGTGATTGGCAACCACAGGTCGATTAGTTAATGGGATCGATCATCCTTAAATAATATATGATATTATTGATGTATGCATGTTTAGACAAAATTGTATGAATCCCGCAAGCATACATAAATTGCATGATGAGACAAATTTTCAAAATAAAATCCCTCATTTTAAATATGATTTAAAATTGATATCAAGATAAACAAAAGAAATTTTAAATATTGTTTAAATATTCCTACCTTCCATCAACGATCAATGTATGTGATGCTACCCGCGGATACGGTCCGGCTCATATTATTGGGGGGGCCCGTTCGTCGGAAAGATGTACATTGGATCGACACATGTTGTAAGTTGGGTGGAACTCCCATGGGATTGGCTCATATTATTGGGGATCCACATGGCGACCGTCCATCACAACTTAATATTGATGGGTCATCTTGACATGTCACAATAAACGGCGTCATATTATTGGGCCCTTATTGGACATGAGGTAAAAACATGGAGGTTGCTTTGGAAGCAATTGGGCTCAACTTTTTGAAAATTACGGTTGGTTGATATTATTCGGGACCATAGTTTGTCAATTAGACTTCATGTTCCCACTAAAGAAAATGTTTCTCGTTTTCACTAGAGGGTAGTGAAATCGTCAAAATAGTGGGAGTGTAATTCATAAAATGAAATTCGCCATATTTTATGTCTTAGTAAATTAATTAAACAAATCATTGATTATTGTCTGTTTCCTTTTCAGTATACTATTACAATGACTTCTCGCAATCCACTGTTTTCAATTCTCGAACAAAACAAATTGACTGGCGCAAACTATACGGAATGGTTCCGTAAGTTGAAAATTATTCTTACTTCGGAAAAAGCTTTCTACGTGTTAGAGAAGCCGCCTCCGAAGGTAGCCTCGGCTAATACAAGTCCGGAAGAGTTGGCCAAACTTGATTTATGGTGGGACCATGATATCAAGGCCAAATGCTACATGTAGGCTTCGATGTCTGATGAGCTTCAAAGGAGATTCGAGGATGCCGTGAATGCTGCTGACATTCACAAGAACCTCAAGGAATTCTTTATAGCTCAGTCAAGGTCGGAGAGGTATGCCACCATCAGAGAGCTCATGACGAGCCGCATGCGAGATGGGACTTCGGTCCGTGAGCATGGGGTGCACATGATTGGGCTCATTGAAAAGTTGGTAACACTCGACTTGACTTTGGAGCATGAACTTAGCGCGGACTTGTTGCTTCTATCACTTCCTTCATCGTTTGACGGTTTTGTGATGAACTTTAATATGAACAACATAGAGGCCACCCTTGAAGAGATGGTCAATATGTTTGTCACATATGAAGCCACACTAAAGAAGGATAAACTGGTACTCTTGGTTGGCTCCTCTTCTAACTCTAAGAAAGGACCAAGTGGAAAGGGTAAAAAACGTTCTGCCCCGCCCAAGAAGAATGTACCAAATAAGAAGGGAAAGGCCAAGGTTTCAAATGTGAATAAAGATGATAACGTTTGCCATTACTGCAAGAAACCCGGTCATTGGAAACGTAACTGCAAGGAATACCTCAAACAGTTGCGAACTGCAAAGGGTATGTTTTACATTGAAATAAATGTTTCGCTTAATACTTCATCTTGGGTATTGGATACCGGATGTGGATCTCACATTTGCAATGGTTTGCAGGTGATGACAAGAAGTCGTAAGCTAAGGATGGGTGAGACCTAGCTAAGGCTCGGGAATGGTTCTAAAGTCGAAGCCAAAGCTAGAGACATTTATTTAGTTTTGCAGAACAATTTTAAGTTATTTTTGAGAGATGTTTTATATGTTCCGGATTTGGTCAAAAACATTATATCTATTTCTATGCTTGATAGAGATGGTTTTTCTTGCAATTTTGTGAATGAGATTTGCAATATTTACAAGAATGAATGTTTGATTGGTAATGGACAACTTGAAAACGATCTATATAGCTTAAAATTAAAGGACGTTCCAATTAATTATGTTGATAAACCGGTAACAACAATTAAAAGGAAGGACGATAGTCAAAACCCGGCAAACCTTTGGCATGCTAGGCTAGGTCATATTTCCTCAAGGAGGATGAACAAGCTAGTGGGAGAGGGCATGTTTGATATGTCTGATATTAACTCTCTACCTACTTGTGAGTCCTGCCTAAAGGGAAAAATGACTAAATCTCCTTTCAAAGGGAAACCTGAGCGTAGTCAAAATCTGTTGGATTTGATCCATACAGATGTTTGCGGTCCATTTAGGATTGGTACTAAATGTGGCAATACCTACTTCATTACCTTTACTAATGATCATTCTAGGTATGGGTATTTATATTTAATGAAATATAAGTCTGAAGCATTTGAAAAGTTCAAAGAATTCAAGGCTGAAGTAGAACACAAACTAGGTAAAAGTATTAAGGCACTTCGATCGGATCGGGGTGGAGAATACTTAAGTACCGAGTTTTTGGACTATCTAAAAGAGAATGAGATTCTCTCTCAGTGGACTCCTCCTATGACACCTCAGCTTAATGGTGTTTCGGAGCGTCGCAATCGAACTTTGTTGGACATGGTTCGATCCATGATGAGCTTCACTGAGCTCCCACCTTCGTTTTGGGGCTACGCACTTGAAACAGCGGTATTGTTGTTAAACAACGTCCACACTAAAGCAGTAAATAAAACACCATACGAGTTATGGAATGACAAAGCTCCTAAGTATTCGTACTTAAGGATTTGGGGATGTCCTGCTTAAGTGAAGCAGATAGTGGGAGATAAATTGAATAGTCAATCCACTTTATGTTATTTTGTAGGGTATCCGAAGAATTCAATCGGATATTATTTCTATCATCCTGCTGAAACAAAAGTGTTTGTTTCAAGGAATGTCACCTTCTTGGAGAAGGAGTTCTTATTGGATAAGAAAGGCAAGATGATGGAACTTGAAGAAATTCGAGAAGAACCCGAGATACAAAAGAGTGATCCTACACCTCAAGAATCATCACAAGACATGCCTATTACTAGGAGATCCGAGAGGACTTCTAGGCCTCCTATTAGATATGGTCTTCTTCTTGAAGGGGATCAAAGTGAACCCGACATTGGATGTGATCCAAGAAACTTCAAGGAAGCAATTTCTGATGCGGATTCGAATTTATGGCTTGAAGCTATGCAATCGGAAATAGACTCGATGCATTCTAACCAAGTTTGGTCATTAGTAGATCCTCCCGATGGAATTGTTCCAATTGGGTGCAAATGGATATACAAGAGAAAGCTTGGGCCTGATGGAAAGGTATTGACCTACAAGGCACGATTGGTGGCAAAAGGTTATACTCAAAGACAAGGAGTTGACTATGATGAAACTTTTTCACCAGTCGCAATGTTCAAGTCCATAAAAATCCTTATTGCCATAGCAGCATGGTATGACTATGAGATATGGCAAATGGATGTAAAGACTGCATTTCTTAATGGAAACATTAAAGAAAAGATCTATATGATGCAGCCTTAGGGATACACATCCATGGGAAGCGAGCATAAGGTATGCAAGCTTCAGAGATCAATCTATGGTCTCAAACAAGCATCAAGAAGTTGGAACCAGAAATTTGATGAAACAATAAAGGATTTTGGTTTCATCAAGAACCCGGAGGAACCATGCGTGTACAAGAAAGTAGTGAAGAATGCGGTAACATTCTTAGTACTTTATGTTGATGACATCCTACTCATGGGGAATGATGTAGGGATGTTGCAGTCAACAAAGATATGGTTATCAGGTAGATTCTCGATGAAGGATTTAGGTGAGGCATCCTATATTCTAGGAATTCATATCTATAGAGATAGATCTAAAAGAATGATAGGACCACTCAATCAACCTACATCAACACCATATTGAAAAGGTTTTCTATGGATGAGTCCAAGAGAGGACATCTACCTATGTGTCATGGAGTTTCTCTATCCAAGTCCATGTGTCCCAAGACTGACGAAGAGATAGAGAAGATGACACACGTGCCATATGCGTCAGCCATAGGTAGTATCATGTATGGGATGATATCTACCAGACCGGATGTGGCCTATGCTCTGAGCGTCACGAGCAGATACCAAGCCAATCCCGGTCAAATGCATTGGAAAGCCGTGAAGGATATTCTTAAGTACTTGCGAAGGACTAAGAATTTGTTCATGGTTTATGGAGGGAGAGAATTGAAGTTGGAAGGCTATACCGACTCTAGCTTCCAATGTGACGTGGATGACTCAAAATCAACCTCTGGATTTGTATTCGTGCTCAATGGCGGTGCTGTCTCTTGGAAGAGTTCCAAGCAGGACACCACAGCGGATTCCACCACTAAGGCAGAATACATTGCAGCATCAGCTGCTGCTAAAGAGGCGGTTTGGATAAGGAAATTCATCCAAGAGTTGGGTGTAATTCCTGAAGCTGTTGGTCCAGTTCCGGTGTACTGTGACAACACGGGTGCCGTTGCTCAGGCAAAGGAACCAAGGTCTCATCAGAAGTCCAAACATGTACTGAGGAAATACCACATCATTCGGGAGATCGTGGAAAGAGGAGACATCAGTGTTGAGAGAGTGGCCTCTATAGACAATATCGCTGATCCGCTTACTAAGCCCTTGCCAGGACCATTGTTTGACAAACATCGCGAAGCAATGAGATTACGTAGTATGACTAGTTGGCTTTAGGGCAAGTGGGAGATTGAAAGAGTGGGTGCCCGGTTAGCCAACTTGTGGCTAAGGGCTTTTATGACTCTATGTAAAACAATCTTTTGTTTAATATAATTTACACTTTTATAATGGCATTGACTTTATCTTTCTTCATATTGTTATATTATGATATACTATTGTTGTTTTGATAAAGACCTTGAATATACTATAGTGTATGTAAGATGTGGTAGCACATGATTCTAAATTGTTCCTAGTCAATTGAGCCGTCCGCAAATAAGGATAAGGATCGCTCGAGATTGAGACTAGCATTTGCGATGCCTAGTACCACGTTTCATTGGTATGGAACATAGAGATGTTCAAAGCATGCAAATGGATATTCATATGATGAATAATCGAACTACCCTATTCGGACTTTCCAAGTGGTTATCACTTATCGAGTGGATAAAGTCCGCGGTTTTGGTTGTACACCATTAGTCCTTATTACTTGAAACATCATTGAGACTCTATATGCTAGTACTGTACTTTGACTCGTTTACCGACTCTATTGGGGTCATCAGATGTCGGGATTGGGTAGAGTTACGACACATATAGGAGTCGATGCTTTGTTGTCAAGGATTCACCACATACTTGCGAGTGTGGATATCCTATGCGATCTGAGGAGATATTAGTGTGTCGAATCTCTGGCCAGAGTACATGATGTGTTTTAGGTTAATGGGCTATCCTAGTAACACATGCGATGTCACTATTTGATCTCCAAGATGTTATGCATAGTTATCGAATCTCGAACGACTCTCGATGCACCAATGGTTGTTGATTCGATCGGGATATATGGATGAAGGGACCATACTGTACGCTAACCAAAATCTACTGGTTCTTGCAGGCACTATCAGTAATACCTAGGGAATCATGGGGCGATGTTGCTAGGCGCTCTTACCATGATTCGATGGGTAAGTCGGAAATTGTTGTTCCGAGTCACAAGGAGTTGTGAGCCCACGGCTAGATGTATTCCTGAACCATTGAGGGTTACACAAGTAATGGATTACTAAAACCCCGTAGAGATAGTTAAATTTAAAGAGTTAAATTTAATGAAAGAGAAGTTGGACTTCTTAACTAAAGGGAGTGAGATTTCCTAAAATGACATAGGGATGGGTATTTTTGGAAATCACTGAATTCGGATTCAGAAAAATTATCTTGACTCTAAAAGATGCAAAAATGGTTTCTGTGCACATTTGTGAAATCAGTTTATCAATCGGAGTCACGATGAATTTTATATTAATTTCTATAACAACAGGCTTGGCTTGTTGGGCTTAAGTTATGGATTGTGGGTTTTAAGGAGTTAGAGTCCTGAAACAATTATAACTAGAAATTATCTATAAATAGAGGTGTTGGGTTCGAAAATCATACACATTGTATATTGCAATTTTCGAAAATACACTCTAGAATTTTCAAGGGGATTTTCGAAATCCTCTGTTCCTTTTGGAGAAAATTCGGGTTGTGATTTTTGTGAAAAATTACAATCCGGATTAACGGATCATATCTGTTTATTCTCTACGCAAACTTCTGATTGATTTCTAGTGCATTCAATCAGAGGGTTTTGTTTTCTATTCGTGGACCTGATTGAAGAAACGTTCGTTCATCCGTTCTGGGGATAAACAACAAGAGCAGATTCTATTCTATTGGAGTCCACAATCAAGCCTTTGCTTGACAAGGTAAAATATTTAATAGTGATTATTTTTTTTACTTACACAAATTTAATCGTAAAAGTTTTGATACCCAGATATGGAATCGTTCCATATTAATAAAATAAATTTTTAAACTTCCGCTGCACCGGGTATCAATTCTAATTGATCTGAACACAGTTTTCCAACAAAAAGTATTCGCCTGAACTGCAGGGCGAAAAATGCTGGATCCATATTCTCCAACCAATGGTCGATGAAGGTCCATCAGAGTGCGGTTATTTTTGTCTTCGGACATATCTTCAAACTCCTCTTCAGATTCGAAATTAAGGGCCAAGTTATGCGGCCTTCGGTCTCTACATATGCAACGAGGAGTGCTTTCAATCTCCAAATCAAGTGGTATAAGGTTTTCAATATCTCAAACACGGCTCATATAACATGAGATACTCCTGAAATAAAAAATAAAGCGCACAAATCAAATACTAGATTAAAAATTATACAAAATAAAATAAACCTAGTCTCAAATAAATAATCAATCCTAATAGTAAAAAAATAGTCCCCGACAACGGCGCCAAAAACTTGACCGATGATTTCTATTGGGAATTTATTGCAAGTGTACTAGGTCAAGTTATAATATTATTGGATTGAGTACAAGTCGATCCCACCAAGACTATTGTTTAAAAATTAAGATTTAAATTATTCAATTTAATCTAGACTAAATAAAATGAGAGATTTTTATGAATTAACTAATAATTGAAATAAAATAAATTATTCTAAAGCAAAAAATTTAATTAACTTAAATTAAAAGAGCATATTAAATTTAAGACGGATTCAAATTTCAGGAAAATGACCAGGAACACACAACGATACCAGACATCGATGATTGTCACGGATTGGATTTAATCAAGCAAGAATCATTCATATTCACAACAAAATTTCCTAGAATAATTATTAATCTATTTCTAGAATTAATAATCCTATTTTCATTTAACAGTTCAATTATTTCTAAATGAATTTAATTAAACAAAAACGCATTCACGAGTTATGGAATTCCATCTTTCTCCTAAAATCGCACACTGAAATCGAATACTATTTTTAGTCGGTTTAACCATGTGTTGATTAATATTTTTTAAGCTAATTTCAATCTTTTCTTTTTCAAGTCCAGATCGAACAACATACATGCAATTAATTGGCCAGATTAAAAGCAATAATTATGCACAAATATTAATCAATAAATATAAAATAAATCAAAACATCAATCAATCAATTTCATGAACAAAAATCAATAGTATAGCCCTATCGTGACCCCGGTCAAAAGACGAATACTACATAATATCAAAAAGAGACAAAAATATCATGTTCGAATACATCATAAATAAATCAGAAAGAGAAGAATAAAGAAAATCTCAGTGATGGTGCCGAATCTTGCTTGCGTTCTTCGTTTCTTCTTTTCCAAGCTCTCAGCCGTCTTTCAGAAATCTGGCAAAAGTTCAAAAATCAAAAGTCCTCTCAAGTTAGGGCTTGATTCTATTTATATTTTTCTCCCACAAAACCCTATATTTCGTCCAAAATAATGTCCAATATTGCCAAAAATAATAAGAGTCTCGAAATTTCCAAATTCTGACAATAAAGTTTTTCCAAATTCGCGAAGTGCCTGGACCCTGGACAACCATCGTGCAGACCTCCGGTATTTTTTCTATCTTGTGAACAGTGTTGGAGAACGGTGATCAGATCAATCAGAATTGATACCCGGTGCAGCGGAAGTTTAAAAATTTTATAATGGAACGATTCCATAATGGGTATCAAAACTTTACGATTAAATTGTGCGTGTAAAAATTAAATCACAATTAAATTTTTATCTCCAATCTCGAATCGAGATTATGGACACCAACAGATTGCTCTGCTCTTGTTGTATCTCCCAGGAACTGATGGACGAACTATTCTTCAATCAGGTCCACGAACAGAGATAATTAATCCCTCTGATAGATTGCACTAGAAAATCTATCAGAAGTTTCTACGAAGAGAATTAACGAATTTGATCCGTTAAACCAGACTGTAATTCAAAATTCACAGGCTGGATTTTCCCGAGTAGAGAGGGAAGGGGGCGGCCACTTTAGAGAGAAAATAACTAGGTTTTCGAAAATTGTGACCTATTGTGTCTAATTTCTGTACTGCAATAACTTATTTATAATGTAGGCCGCTAACAGCTTAGGGCCCATTAGTCATAAGTTCAAGCCCGACAAGCAAAGCCCGCATGTTCAGAAATTAATATAAAATTCATCATGACTCCGATTGATAAACCGATTTCACCAATGTGCACAGAAACCATTTCTGCACCTTTTAAAGTCAAGATAAATTTTTCTGAATCCGAATTCAGTGATTTTCAAAAATGCCCATCCCTATGTCATTTTAGGAAATCTTACTCCTCTACTCTTAAATAAGAAGTCCAACTTCTTTGTTCATTAAATTTAACTCTTTAAATTTAACTATCTCAACGGGGATTAAAAATTCATTACTCTGTGTGACCCTCAATGGTTAAGGGATACAGCTAGCCGTGGGCTCACAACTCCTTGTGACTCGGAACAACAATTTCCGACTTGCCCATCGAATCATGGTAAGAGCGCCTAGCAACATCGCCCCATGATTCCCTAGGTATCAATGATAGTGCCTGCAAGAACCAATAGATTTTGGTTAGCGTACAGTACGGTCACTTCATCCATATATCCCGATTGAATCAACAACCATTGGTATATCGAGAGTCATTCGAGATTCGATAACTATGCAATACATCTTGAAGATCAAATAGTGACATCGTATGTGCTACTAAGAAACCATTTCTTAAAACACATCATGTACTCTGGCCAGAGATTCGTCACACTAATATCTCCTCAGATCGCATAGGATATCCACACTCGCAAGTATGTGGTGAATCCTTGACAACAAAGCATCGACTCCTATATGTGTTGTAACTGTACCCAATCCCGACACCTGATGACCCCAATAGAGTCGGTAAACGAGTCAAAGCACAGTACTATCATATAGAGTCTCAATGATGTTTCAAGTAGTAAGGACTAATGGTGTACAACCAAAACCGCGGACTTTATCCACTCGATAAGTGATAACCACTTGGAAAGTCCGGATAGGGTAGTTCGATCATTCATCATATGAATATCCATTTGCATGCTTCGAACATCTTTATGTTCCTTACCAATGAAACGTGGTACTCTGCATCGCAAATGCTAGTCTCAAACTCGAGCGATCCTTATCCTTATTATCGGACGGCTCAATCGACTAGGAACAGTTTAGAACATACAGTGACTATAAGATGTGTTTCATGATAGCCATCCCCATGTGCTACCACATCTTACATACACTATAGTATATTCAAGGTCTTTATCAAAACAACAATAGTATATCATAATATAACAATATGAAGAAAGATAAAGTCATTGCCATTAATAAAAGTGTAAATTATATTAAACAAAAGATTGTTTATACAAAGAGTCATCAAAGCCCTTAGCCACAAGTTGGCTTACCGGGCACCTACTCTTTCAATCTCCCACTTGCCCTAAAGCCAACTAGTCATACTACGTAGACCCATTGCTTCGCGATGTTTGTCAAATAATGGTCCTGGCAAGGGCTTAGTAAGTGGATCAGCGATATTGTCTGCAGAGGCCACTCTTTCGACAGTGATGTCTCCTCTTTACACAATCTCCCGGATGATGTGGTATTTCCTCAGTACGTGTTTGGATCTTTGATTAGACCTTGGTTCCTTTGCCTGAGCAACGGCACCCGTGTTGTCACAGTACACCGGGACTGGACCAACAACTTTAGGAATAACGCCCAACTCTTGGACGAAATTCCTCATCCAAACGACCTCTTTAGCAGCAGCTGATGCTGCAATGTATTCTGCCTCAGTGGTGGAATCCGCTGTGGTGTCCTGCTTGGAACTCTTCCAAAAGACAGCACCGCCATTGAGCATGAACACAAATCCAGAGGTTGACTTCGAGTCATCCACGTCACTTTGGAAGCTAGAGTCGGTATAGCCTTCCAATTTTAGTTCTCTTCCTCCATATACCATGAACATATTCTTAGTCCTTCGTAAGTACTTAAGAATGTCCTTCACGGCTTTCCAATGCATTTGACCGGGATTAGCTTGATATCTGCTCGTGACACTCAGAGCAAATGCTACATCCGGTCTGGTAGATATCATCCCATACATGATACTACCTATGGCTGACGCATATGGTACATGTGTCATTTTCTCTATCTCTTCATCAGTCTTGGGACACATAGACTTGGATAGAGAAACTCCATGACACATGGGTAGATGTCCTCTCTTGGACCCATCCATTGAAAACCTTTTCAATATGGTTTCGATGTAAGTTGATTGAGTGAGTCCTATCATTCTCTTAGATCTATCTCTATAGATCTGTATCCCTAGAATATAGGATGCCTTACCCAAATCCTTCATCGAGAATCTACCTGATAACCATATCTTTGTTGACTGCAACATCCCTACGTCATTCCCAATGAGTAGGATGTCATCAACATAAAGTACTAAGAATGTCACAGCATCCTTAACTACTTTCTTGTACATGCACGGTTCCTCCGGGTTCTTGATGAAACCAAAATCCTTTATTGTTTCATCAAATTTCTGGTTCCAACTTCTTGATGCTTGTTTTAGACCATAGATTGATCTCTGAAACTTGCATACCTTATGCTCGCTTCCCATGGATGTGTATCCCTCAGGCTGCGTCATATAGATCTCTTTCTTAATGTTTCCATTAAGAAATGCAGTCTTCACATCCATCTGCCATATCTCATAGTCATACCAAGCAGCTATGGCAATAAGGATTCTTATGGACTTGAACATTGCAACTGGTGAAAAGGTTTCATCATAGTCAACTCCTTGTCTTTGAGTATAACCTTTCGTCACCAATCGCGCCTTGTAGGTCAATACCTTACCATCAGGCCCAAGCTTTCTCTTGTAGATCCATTTACACCCTATTGGAACAATTCCATCAGGAGGATCTACTAAAGACCAAACTTGGTTTTTATGCATCGAATCTATTTCCGACTGAATAGCTTCAAGCCATAAATTTGAATCCGCATCAGAAATTGCTTCCTTGAAGTTTCTTGGATCACATCCAACATCGGGTTCATCTTGATCCCCTTCAAGAAGAAGACCATATCGATTAGGAGGTCTAGAAGTCCTCTCGGATCTTCTAAGTATAGGCGTGTCTATCAATGGTTCCTGAGGTGTAGGATCGTTATTTTGTATTTTGGGTTCTTCTCGAATTTCTTCGAGTTCCATCATCTCGCCTTTCTTATCCAATAAGAACTCCTTCTCCAAGAAGGTGGCATTCCTTGAAACAAACACCTTTGTTTCAGCAGGATGATAGAAATAATATCCGATTGAATTCTTCGGATACCCTACAAAATAACATAAGGTGGATCGACTATCCAACTTATCTCCCACTGTCTGCTTCACGTAAGCAGGACATCCCCAAATCCTCAAGTACGAATACTTAGGAGCTTTGCCATTCCATAACTTGTATGGTGTTTTGTCCACTGCTTTAGTGTGGACGTTGTTCAACAACAATACTGTCATTTCAAACGCGTAGCCCCAAAACGAAGGTGAAAGCTCAGTGAAGCTCATCATGGATCGAACCATGTCCAACAAAGTTCGATTACGACGCTCCGATACACCATTCAGCTGAGGTGTCATAGGAGGAGTCCACTGAGAGAGAATCCCATTCTCTTTCAGATAGTCCAAAAACTCGGTACTCAAGTATTCTTCACCTCGATCCGATCGAAGTGCTTTAATACTTTTACCTAGCTTGTTTTCTACTTCAGCCTTGAATTCTTTGAACTTTTCAAATGCTTCAGACTTATATTTCATTAAATATAAATACCCATACCTTGAATAATCATCAGTAAAGGTAATGAAGTAGGTGTGGCCGAATTGAGTACCAATTCTAAATGGACCACAAACGTCTGTATGGATCAAATCCAACAGATTTTGACTACGCTCAGGTTTCCCCTTAAAAGGAGATTTAGTCATTTTTCCTTTCAGGCAGGATTCATAAGTAGGTAGAGAGTTAATATCAGACATATCAAACATGCCCTCTCCCACTAGCTTGTTCATCCTCCTTGAGGAAATATGACCTAGCCTAGCATGCCAAAGGTTTGCCGGGTTTTGACTATCGATTTTCCTTTTGTTTGTTGTTGCCGGTTTATCAACATAATTTATTGGAACGTCTTTTAATTTTAAGTTATATAGATCATTTTCAAGTTGTCCATTTCCAATCAAACATTCATTCTTGTAAATATTGCAAATCTCATTCACAAAATTGCAAGAATAACCATCTCTATCAAGCATAGAAACAGAAATAATGTTTTAATAAAATCTGGAACAAATAAAACATCTCTCAAAAGTAACTTAAAACCGTTCTGCAAAATTAAATAAACATCTCCCACAGCTTTAGCTTCAACTTTGGAACCATTTTCGAGCCTCAGCTGGGTCTCACCCATCCTTAGCCTATTACTTCTTGTCATCATTTGCAACTCATTGCAAATGTGAGATCTACATCTGGTATCCAATACCCAAGAAGTAGTATTAAGGAAAACATTTATTTCAATGTAAAACATACCCTTTGCAGTTCGCAACTGCTCGAGGTATTCCTTGCAGTTACGTTTCCAATGACCGGGTTTCTTGCAGTGATGGCAAACTTGTTTAGACTTGTCCAATTTTGCATGTAACATTTGGCCTTGAGATCATGGTCCAACCATTTCTCTAGTTCGGCCAACCTTTCGGCAGTTACATCAGCCGGGGCTGTTTTCGGAGAAGCCTTTTCTAACACTTAGAAAATGTTTTCCGAACTTAGGACAATCTTAACTTATGGAATCATTCTGTATTGTTTGCGCCAGTAAGTTTGTTTTGTTGGAGAATTGAAACATGAAGATTCATCATAATGATATACTGAGATGAAACAGACAATTATCGATGATTGTTTAATTAATTTACTAAGACATAAAATAGGCGAAATTTATTTTATGAATCTCACTCCCACTATTTTAACGATTTCACTACCCTCTAGTGAAAACGGGAAACTGTTTTCCTTAGTGAGAACATGGAGTCCAATTGACAAACTATGGTCCCGAATAATATCAGCCAACCATAATTTTCAAAAGGTAGAGCCCAATTGCTTCCAAAGCAACCTCTACGTTTTTACCTCATGTCCAATAAGGGCCCAATAATATGACGCCGTTTATTGTGACATGTCAAGATGACCCATCAATATTAAGTTGTGATGGACGGTCGCCATGTGGATCCCCCAATAATATGAGCCGATCCCATGAGAGTTCCACCCAACTTACAACATGTGTCGATCCAATGTACAGCTTTCCGACGAACGGGCCCCCCCCAATAATATGAGCCGGACCGTATCCGCGGGTAGCATCTCATACATTGATCGTTGATGGAAGGTAGGAACATTTAAACAATTTTAAATTTCCTTTATTTATCTTGATATCAATTTTAAATCATATTTAAAATGAGGGATTTTAATTTTGAAAATTTGTCTCATCATTTTTAAAATTTTGTATGCTTGCCGGATTCACACAATTTTGTCTAAAACATGCATACAACAATAATATCATATATTATATAGGATGATCGATTCCATTTCTAATCGACCCGTGGTTGCCAATCACGAGTCTTAGTCCAATCCTAGGTAATATGCAGTATGCAATGCAATCCTATTACATTGAGCTTCCAATTTACATTTCTTCTGTCTTTATTGTCTGCTGGGCCCACCTCCATCTTCAAATCTTCATCTCCCACTAAGTCTAATGTATTTAGAATAAATAACCATGACAAGTAGGGGATACATTTCAAGGGGTGGGAACGGGCCATAAACCAGGCCCACTTTTATTACATATGACAATTCATATTGGGCCATAAACCAGGCTCATTAATAAATCTAACAACAATAAAAACAAATGTAAATTCCTAACATACACCTACAAAATTAGTCATGGCAATCGATCATCCTTATCCAATAACATTTAATTCAAAATTAATTTATTGGATAACATGCAATGGCAATTTAAATTTAAAAGGATAAAATCATATTCCATATATAAAATCTTATTTTACATACATAATCATATTTTATCCTTTTATCAAATAAAATCATATTTTATCTATAAAATCCAATTTTATACATAAAATCATATTTTACTCAATATATCCATAAGATCATATCTTATCATCAATTGTACCAAAAATAATTAATTTCATAAAATCTGATTTAACGGATAAAATATTTAAATTTTCCAAAAATTCAAATTTATCCAAAAATCAATTTTAAAATTTTTGGACTCGAACAATTCGATCCGATGCCTCGTGGACCAATCAAAAATAATTTTCGATCGGACCAAAAATAGAATTTTAACATATTAAAATTTAATTTTAAAATTAAAAAATTAATTTTTCGCGGGCTGCCCGGGACACTCCCGGGCTGCCCGCGCCCCAAAGGGCTCGGGCCGGGCCGCGACGATCGCTGCCCCCCCCCCCCCCCCGGGCAGCGATCCAATCGCTGCCCAGGTTTTGCCCGAAAAAAAAAATTTTTATTTTTAAAATATTTATTTTGTTTCAAAAACCGAGGCTTAAAATTTTTTGTACAATCGATTAATTTAATCGCTTGATCTGAGCAACCTGGCTCTGATACCACTGTTGGAGAACGGTGATCAGATCAATCAGAATTGATACCCGGTGCAGCGGAAGTTTAAAAATTTTATAATGGAACGATTCCATAATGGGTATCAAAACTTTACGATTAAATTGTGCGTGTAAAAATTAAATCACAATTAAATTTTTACCTCCAATCTCGAATCGAGATTATGGACACCAACAGATTGCTCTGCTCTTGTTGTATCTCCCAGGAACTGATGGACGAACTGTTCTTCAATCAGGTCCACGAACAGAGATAATTAATCCCTCTGATAGATTGCACTAGAAAATCTATCAGAAGTTTCTACGAAGAGAATTAACGAATTTGATCCGTTAAACCAAACTGTAATTCAAAATTCACAGGCTGGATTTTCCCGAGTAGAGAGGGAAGGGGGGCGGCCACTTTAGAGAGAAAATAACTAGGTTTTTGAAAATTGTGACCTGTTGTGTCTAATTTCTGTACTGCAATAACTTATTTATAATGTAGGCCGCTAACAGCTTAGGGCCCATTAGTCATAAGTTCAAGCCCGACAAGCAAAGTCCGCATGTTCAGAAATTAATATAAAATTCATCATGACTCCGATTGATAAACCGATTTCACCAATGTGCACAGAAACCATTTCCGCACCTTTTAAAGTCAAGATAAATTTTTCTGAATCCGAATTCACTGATTTCCAAAAATGCCCATCCCTATGTCATTTTAGGAAATCTTACTCCTCTACTCTTAAATAAGAAGTCCAACTTCTTTGTTCATTAAATTTAACTCTTTAAATTTAACTATCTCAACGGGGATTAAAAATCCATTACTCTGTGTGACCCTCAATGGTTCAGGGATACAGCTAGCCGTGGGCTCACAACTCCTTGTGACTCGGAACAACAATTTCCGACTTGCCCATCGAATCATGGTAAGAGCGCCTTGCAACATCGCCCCATGATTCCCTAGGTATCACTGATAGTGCCTGCAAGAACCAATAGATTTTGGTTAGCGTACAGTATGGTCCCTTCATCCATATATCCCGATCGAATCAACAACCATTGGTATATCGAGAGTCGTTCGAGATTCGATAACTATGCAATACATCTTGAAGATCAAATAGTGACATCGCATGTGCTACTAAGAAACCATTTCTTAAAACACATCATGTACTCTGGCCAGAGATTCGTCACACTAATATCTCCTCAGATCGCATAGGATATCCACACTCGCAAGTATGTGGTGAATCCTTGACAACAAAGCATCGACTCCTATATGTGTTGTAACTGTACCCAATCCCGACACCTGATGACCCCAATAGAGTCGGTAAACGAGTCAAAGCACAGTACTAGCATATAGAGTCTCAATGATGTTTCAAGTAGTAAGGACTAATGGTGTACAACCAAAACCGCGGACTTTATCCACTCGATAAGTGATAACCACTTGGAAAGTCCGGATAGGGTAGTTCGATCATTCATCATATGAATATCCATTTGCATGCTTCGAACATCTCTATGTTCCTTACCAATGAAACGTGGTACTCTGCATCGCAAATGCTAGTCTCAAACTCGAGCGATCCTTATCCTTATTATCGGATGGCTCAATCGACTAGGAACAGTTTAGAACATACAGTGACTATAAGATGTGTTTCATGATAGTCATCCCCATGTGCTACCACATCTTACATACACTATAGTATATTCAAGGTCTTTATCAAAACAACAATAGTATATCACAATATAACAATATGAAGAAAGATAAAGTCATTGCCATTAATAAAAGTGTAAATTATATTAAACAAAAGATTGTTTATACAAAGAGTCATCAAAGCCCTTAGCCACAAGTTGGCTCACCGGGCACCTACTCTTTCAAACAGTAACCACACGGACCCCGGACACGGGTCCGTGCACACCTCCGGATGTCTTCTATCTCGGATTTCTTCACAACACTAATGCACGGAGGTTCATCCAGAAGGGATACGGGGTCTGGACATTAAACTGGGCCAAATTTCCTTTTTAGCAATATGCACGGACCCCTTTCCAGAATATGCACGGGGTCCGTGCATTTTACTGGGCCGACTCTTTATTTTACACAAAAGGCACCGACCCCCTTCCAGAAGATGCACGGGGTCCATGTAGTTTTCTTCTCTTCAATCTTCTTGGCGTCTTATGATTTTTCCGTGTTTTTCGGCCAAGTTCCGATCTGGCATCGCTTTGTTTGACTTTTCTTCACTATTTAAGCTTTCTCAAATTTTAGTCAAACCTACAAACACATAAAATTATGACGACTTAGGCGTAAAACTCGGAATAAAAATGCCAGATAAGCACGAATACGACAAAATAATATGCCAATTAAGCTGTATAATTTGTGCTTATCTTTGGCCATATTTTAATTAAAAACGACAACAGTCTTTAAAAAACCGTTGTCATATATATGTCAAAGACAACGATTTTTATGACCTACGACAACAGTTTTAATTAATCGTTGTGTATGTGCGTACTTTTTGAGGTCTAAGACAACACTTTTTGTAATCCGTTGTCGTTTTATTATTTATTTATTTTTTTAAAAAATATACACATTACATAATATGATAATAACCTACTACTAGACGCTCGAGGCTTATATTTCTCTTTCCCCGATCATTCATTTCTTCTACGCGCATCGTCTCTTCTCTCTCCTCCCGCGATCCATTTCCGATTCGAAGCTAGTGCCGCCAATATCTCCATTGTCGGCTGGCCATTTCGCAAACGGTAAGTAGATCTGGAATCCTTTCGTCTAGGGAAACATTTCCATACCATTTTGCCCAATTTTTGACTCATTGTTTTCGGAAATTTGCAGCTGCCACCGCCAAACTCCACCGCCATAGTTGCCGACCGCCAATTGGGAGTTTTTTCCTACACTATAAGGTATATTTCGAATTTGAGGGTTTATACATTGGTTTTTTTGTTAAATTCAAAAATTTTGAATTTTATATGTTATTGTAATTAGTTGTACATAGAATATTTTACCCGATTGGATATGTTTGTAATTTTGTGGACAATTTGGAAGCCCTTATTTTGGATTTTTTTATATCAGTCTAGCTAGATTGTAATTTAGCCAATTTTATGAGTTGGTTAATTTTTTTGGAAATTTCTAATATTAATTTCGAATTTACAAATTAGGTATTTCGATTTATTGTAATTTTGGAGTCGCTGGTGCAAAAATTAAATGAGTAAATTTATTTTTTATAAATATTTTGTAATTTAAAGTAATGATTTCAAGTTTGAATCTGTTGGCATTAGTATTAAGATAATTAAGACATGCATTCATTATATCATAATTTTAATATGAATGATTTCTACATAAATTTAAATGATAAAAAAATTAAAACCTATGAAAATGTATGACCTCCTTGCAGGTAGCCCAAGCTTTAGCAACTCCAATCGTGTCTTCAATCTCGAGTTTACAGCTTGGATCAAAAAATTATACACAGTTGTTCTCTCTGGGTTGAGAGGAGAGGAGAATCTCTGATGGGGTTAGGCAACAGCGGAATGCGCTCAAGCCCGTCTCCTCGCCAGCTCCCTCACCCGCGCCTTCTCTTCCCTCCTCATCTTCGACGCCACCTCTTCTCGCTCACCGGACAAGGTATGTGGTGTATTCTTACGTTATAAGCCTGACATGTTTCATTTTTGTCTTGTGGTTATGTTTGTTACCTTTTTTGCCTTGTTTAACCCCAAAACTATATGATTTTTGTGCCTCTTGAAGTGCCCGATAACAATATTGTCCATTTTTTTGATTGATTTATTTAACATAACACGAGGAGATGTTTCGAGGAATATTTCCTGTCAGCTGAATTTTCTTTTGGAAAGTTTAGTTTGCTATTTTTTTTTGTGGAGGAATTCGTTGTCAATAGGGAATGAACTAATTTCTCCACAAGGAGAACAAGAGAATCAGAATTTCCGAGAGATCTATGATTTTTAACATGGATTTTTATTTTATAGAGATATTAGACTACACTTAGCCGATATAATTTTGTCGCTGTCATCATTTATTTTTCTTTAAGTGCATTAAAAAATCATTCATCCATATGCTGTTCAAGAGTCATGAATGAATAAATTATTTTTCTAGGCCTCTCTCTTTCCTTTTTGCCGTGTCCCATAGCTGGGAAACTTTTGGCTCCACGCCTTTAAAAGTTGTAATCTTTTAGAAAAATATTGTGCGCTACAAACTCTGTTAGAACATAATCACATATGGCCCAAATCGGAAATTTTATTTGCTCTTTTACTTCTATTGTGTTGATACTTAATGTGCCAAAAATGATGCATGGTTGATTGATTTTTTTTTAAAATTTTTAAGGAAGTTGTTGGGCGTTCTCCACCATTTTTGGTGTGGAAGGTATTAACCAGATAGTGACCGGACATTTGATCTCACTTTCGGAGCAAGAGTTGGTCGATTGTGATGCAAGTTATGATCAAGGGTGCGATGGAGGTCTCATGGACTATGCGTATCAATTCATTATCAAGAATGGAGGAATTGACTCCGAGGAGGATTATCCCTACACAGGAAGGGATGATAGATGTGATCAGTACAGGGTCAATTTTTATATCTTTATGCAAAGGAATTTAATTTATCTGACATGACCTGATCCAGATTGTGTATACATATCAAGCTTAGCTTACAACTCTTTGGTTGTCTGCCGACTTGTGTGGAATTATACTAAGTGCATTAACATGGACTTGACTATTTCCTTGGAACATTTGATATGAAGAAAAATGCAAAAATTGTGTCGATTGACGGCTATGAGTACGTGCCTACTTACAATGAGAAGGATTTACAAAAGGCTGTTGCAAATCAACCAATTAGTGTTGCTATTGAGGCTGGTGGGAGGGACTTCCAATTGTATGAATTAGTAAGTTTTGTTGCACTCCAACACTGAAACACTAGATCTTCACCCTTGATAGTTTAGTGAGTCATCTGTCACATCGCCTCCTGTTGTTTATCTCAGCATGGTTCCGCAAATTTCTGCAGGGTATATTCAAAGGGAAGTGTGGAGTCTCACTAGACCATGGTGTGGGTGTTGGTTACGGAACTGAAAGTGGTGTTGATTATTGGATAGTCAGGAACTCGTGGCGCGCGAGTTGGGGAGAAAAGGGATACATAAGAATGGAACGTAATGTTGCATCAAAATCTGGTTTATGTGGTATTGCTGTGGAGCCCTCTTACCCAACCAAGACCGGCTCAAATCCTCTCAACCCCGTCCCATCTCCTCCAACACCCCCATCACCTACCCCGTCACCATCGGTTTTTTTGTTTTGTTCTTGTTTTTTTAAATGTAATTTTAACATTTTTGTCCACTTATGATAGGATGAAAGGCCGTATATTGAGGTTATATATGCAACTTTATATTGGCTTAAGCAGATGGAAGCAAAACAATAATACAGATGGTAAGCAGATTGGTGCAACTTTTATGTGAATTTGAATGTATCAGATTTTACTGCTGGGACACAGTCGGACAGGAGAAATTTGGTGGCCTTAGAGATTGATACTAGTAAGTGAATTTTGATCTTGAGAACCGTTCCTATAGTTGCTATAATTCTTGTGATTTTTCTTCTATGTCATGGTGCATCATGAGTAACTTGGTTGATGAGAAAAACCAATGTCCATATTTTTAACTCAACTTGGTTGGATGTGGGTATACTTTAGGCTTCGTAGAGTATTGCATCTCATGGTGCATCATTAGTAACTTGGTTTATGGGAAAAACCAGTGTCCATTTCGTTAACTCAACTCGGTTGGATGTGGGTATAATTTAGGCTTCTTAGAGTATGGTATCGATGTTTGTCTTGTTTTTGGCTGACCATTTGAATGTATAAGAATGATGTTTATATTGTGTTGTTGGACTATTGCAGCATCCATGGGCAGTGTGCCATCATCTTGTTTTATTTAATAGCTCGACTTACATACAAAAATGTCCCCACAATGGCACCGTGATCTTTGTCGGTATGTTGTATTCTTTATTTAAATTGTGTTATATTTTTGGATTTAAAATTATGGTGGCATAATAACATATGACATTTTCTGCTACCAATATTCAAGGTTTGTGAGAATATTCCTGTAGTGCTTTGCGGAAACAAGGTTGATGTTAAGAACAGACATCAGGTTACCTTCCACAGGAAAAAGAATCTGGAGTATTATGAAATATCAGCCATGAGTAATTATAATTTTGAGAAGCCCTTCCTGTACCTCGCCAGAAAAGTTGCAGGGTATGTACACAGTTGATTACATTTCAAGAAACCATGCTTATGCCTTATCATTTAATTTAGCATTTGTTGTTTTTTTGAAGAATTGGATTGTTTGCCATGTTTTTGTTTGCAGCGATGCCAGTTTGCATTTTGTTGAGTTTCCTGCTCTTGCTCCGCTAGAAGTTCACATTGATGTTGCTGCGCAGCAACTGTAAGTATCTCTCTTTCTCCTACATGGCCAAAAATGGCTAAAACTCCACGCACGTCAATATAAAATCTTCCTTCTTCCTGTGTTTTTTTTTGTGCAGGGGCTAAGGGCTAGACTATTGTCTTGTAGTCTTTCTTCCTTTAATATATATACATATATATTATAAACATCATTTTGTTGCCAGGTGGCTCGGGAAAGTAACGTTGGAAACGTACATATCGCATTTCCACAGATGGCTGCAGAGGTACGTGGGAAATATTCTTAGCTTGTAATGTTTCTTGGTCAATATTTAAAGAAATGAGTCGAATGATCTTCATCAGAAAAAAATTAGCGTCACTTTTTTTTTTTTTTTATTTCTAATCTGTAATCTTGTTCTAAATTTTTGCAGGGGATACAAGTGGATCTTAATCTTTGCTGAAACGAGTGTTCCAAGTTAATTTATATAGATTAGTTCATAGCTCTATTTTAGAGTGTAGATTTAATTTATGTTTAGTTCATAGCTCTATTTTAGAGTGTAGATTGAATTAGAATTAGAGTTTTGATTTATTTGTAATATTGAAAAATGTATATTAAATTTATTTTGGAAATTTTAAATTTTGATTTATTGATAATATTAAAAATTTGTATATTAAAATTTATTTTTTATTTGAGAAACGACAACGGATTTTATCCATTGTTTTTGTCATTTTAAACTATTTTATTTTTCAGTGTTGTTAAAAGTCCGCTAAAAGACAACAGATAAAATTCGTTGTCATTGAGAGAAAAAAAACGGCTAAAATCCGTTGTCGTAGGGAGAAAAGACAACGGATAAAATCTATTGTCGTTGAGGGAAAAGACAATGAATTTTATCTGTTGTCGTAGGGAGAAAAGGCAATGGATAAAATTTGTTGTCATTAGGCTCACTTTCAACAACACCGAGAAGTACAACAGTTTTCTGCAGCCTATGACAACGGATTTTATCCATTGTCTTTAGCCGTTTTTCTTGTAGTGATGCATGTATTATGTGTTTGCATGGATTATGTGATTGAATATTTTATATGCCTTTATATACAACATGTCAAGACTGTATGTTGCATACATGAGCATATTGAGCCTTATCTTAGAGGTTTCCTGTAGTAGGACACTCACCCTACGAGTGTTTGGATGATTGGATATGTAAGTCTTGTGTCAGGTCACCGTGATGGTTGGACATATGTACTAGTATAAGGTCACCAACATCCAATGGGTATAGGAGCCATCACTTGATGCGACGGCGCAGCGTGCTATATATCCTAAGCCCGATCTATGATCTTGTTTCTGTTGGAACGCGGTCGTTCTCCGGATCGAAAAAGAAAGTGATACCCGGCGCGGCGGAAGTTTTGGAACGATTCCATATGGGTATCAAATTCCTACGATTAAAATTGATAACATAAAATTTAAACAATATAAATTTTACCTTAAAATCTCGAAGCGAGATTATGGACACCAGCAGATTAAACTGCTCTTGTTGTATATCCCAGGAACTGATGAACGAACGTTTCTTCAATCAGGTCCACGAACAGAAATTTAATCCCTCTGATAGACTGCACTAGAAAATCTATCGGAAGTTTCTACGAAGAGAAAATTAACAGATTTGATCCGTTAAACCAGACTGCAAATTCGAAATTCACAGGCTGGATTTTTCGAATAGAGAGAGGAGAGGGGGCGGCCACACCTAGAGAGAAAAACTAGGGTTTTCGAAAATTTTGTGACCAGTTGTGTGTAATTTCTGTACTGCAATAACTTATTTATAATGTGGGTTGCTAACAGCTTAGGGCCCATTAGTCATAAGTTCAAGTTTGACAAGCAAAGCCCGCATGTTCAGAAATTAATATAAAATTCATCGTGACTCAGATTGATAAATCAATTTCACCAATGTGCACAGAAACCATTTCTGCATCTTTCAAAGTCAAGATAAATTTTCTGAATACGAATTCAGTGGTTTCCAAAAATATCCATCACTATGTCATTTTAGGAAATCTTACTCCCTCTACTTTTAAATAAGAAGTCCTACTTCTTTATTCACTAAATTTAACTCTTTAAATTTAATTATCTCAACGGGGATTAAAAATCCATTACTTGTGTGACCCTCAATGGTTCAGGGATACAGCTAGCCGTGGGCTCACAACTCCTTGTGACTCGGAACAACAATTTCCGACTTGCCCATCGAATCATGGTAAGAGCGCCTAGCAACATCGCCCCATGATTCCCTAGGTATCACTGATAGTGCCTGCAAGAACCAATAGATTTTGGTTAGCGTACAGTACGGTTCCTACATCCATATATCCCGATCGAATCAACAACCATTGGTAAATCGAGAGTCGTTCGAGAGTCGATAACTATGCATTACATCTTGGAGATCAAATAGTGACATCGCATGTGTTACTAGGAACACCAAGTAACCTAAAACACATCATGTACTCTGGACAGAGATTCGTCACACTAATATCTCCTCATATCGCATAAGATATCCACACTTGCAAGTATGTGGTGAATCCTTGACAACAAAGCATCGACTCCTATATGTGTCGTATAGAGTCTCAATGATGTTTCAAGTAGTAAGGACTAATGGTGTACAACCAAAACCGCGGACTTTATCCACTCGATAAGTGATAACCACTTGGAAAGTTCGGATAGGGTAGTTCGATCATTCATCATATAAATATCCATTTGCATGCTTTGAACATCTCTATGTTCCTTACCAATGAAACATGGTACTCGGCATCGCAAATGCTAGTCTCAATCTCGAGTGATCCTTATCCTTATTAACGGACGGCTCAATCGACTAGGAACTGTTTAGAATATACAGTGACTATAAGATGTGTTTCATGATAGCCATCCCCATGTGCTACCACATCTTACATACACTATAGTATATTCAAGGTCTTCATCTAAACATCTTATAGTATGTCACAACATAACAATATGATAAAATATAAAGTAAATGCCATTATAAAAGTGTAAATTATATTAAACAAAAGATTGTTTATACATAGAGTCATAAAAGCTCTTAGCCACAAGTTGGCTCACCGGGCACCCACTCTTTCAATCTTCCACTTGCCCTAAAGCCAACTAGTCATACTACGTAATCCCATTGCTTCGCGATGTTTGTCAAATAATGGTCCTGGCAAGGGCTTAGTAAGTGGATCAACGATATTGTCTGCAGAGGTCACTCTCTCGACAGTGATGTCTCCTCTTTCCACGATCTTCCGGATGATGTGGTATTTTATCAGTACGTGTTTGGATCTTTGATGAGACCTTGGTTCCTTTGCCTGAGCAACGGCACCCGTGTTGTCACAATACATCGGGACTGGACCAACAGCTTCAGGAATAACGCCTAACTCTTGGACGAAATTCCTCATCCAAACGGCCTCTTTAGCAGCAGCTGATGCCGCAATGTATTCTGCCTCAGTGGTGGAATCCGCTGTGGTGTCCTGCTTGGAACTCTTCCAAGAGACAGCACCGCCATTGAGCATGAACACAAATCCAGAGGTTGACTTCGAGTCATCCACGTCACTTTGGAAGCTAGAGTCGGTATAGCCTTCCAATTTCAGATCTCTTCATCCATAAACCATGAATACATTCTTAGTTCTTCTCAAGTACTTAATAATATCCTTCACGGCTTTCCAATGCATTTGACCGGGATTGGCTTGATATCTGCTCGTGACACTCAGAGCAAATGCCACATCCGGTCTGGTAGATATCATCCCATACATGATACTTCCTATGGCTGACGCATATGGTATGTGTGAAATTTTCTCTATCTCTTCGTCAGTCTTGGGACACATAGACTTAGATAGAGAGACTCCATGACACATAGGTAGATGTCCTCTCTTGGACTCATCCATAGAAAACCTTTTCAATATGTTGTCGATGTAGGTTGCTTGAGTGAGTCTTATCATTCTCTTAGATCTATCTCTATAGATCTGTATCCCTAGAATATAGGATGCCTCACCCAAATCCTTCATCGAGAATCTTCCTGATAACCATATCTTTGTTGACTGCAAATCCCTACGTCATTCCCAATGAGTAGGATGTCATCAACATAAAGCACTAAGAACGTCATCGCATCCTTAACTACTTTCTTGTACACGCACGGTTCCTCCGGGTTTTTGATGAAACCAAAGTCTTTTATTGTTTCATAAAATTTATGGTTCCAACTTCTTGATACTTGTTTGAGATCATAAATTGATTTCTGAAGCTTGCATACCTTATGCTCGCTTCCCATGGATGTGAATCCCTCGGGCTGCATCATATAGATTTCTTCCTTAATGTTTCCATTAAGAAATGCAGTCTTCACATCCATTTGCCATATCTCATAGTCATACCATGCTGCTATGGCAATAAGGATTCTTATGGACTTGAACATTGCGACTGGTGAAAAAGTTTCATCATAGTCAACACCTTGTCTTTGAGTGTAACCTTTTGCAACCAATCGTGTCTTGTAGGTCAGTACCTTACCATCAGTTCCAAGCTTTCTCTTGTAGATACATTTACACCCTATTGGAACTATTCCATCGGGAGGATCTACTAAAGACCAAACTTGGTTTGCATGCATCGAGTCTATTTCCGACTGCATAGCTTCAAGCCATAAGTTCGAATCCGCATCAGAAATTGCTTCCTTGAAGTTTCTTGGATCACATCCAATGTCGGGTTCACTTTGATCCCCTTCAAGAAGAAGACCATATCTAATAGGAGGCCTAGAAGTCCTCTCGGATCTTCTAGTAATAGGCGTGTCAATCAATGGTTCCTGAGGTGTAGGATCATTATTTTGTATCTCGGGTTCTTCTCGAATTTCTTCGAGTTCCATTATCTTGCCTTTCTTATCCAATAAGAACTCCTTCTCCAAGAAGGTGGCATTCCTTGAAACAAACACTTTTGTTTCAGTAGGATGATAGAAATAATATCCAATTGAATTCTTCGGATACCCTACAAAATAACATAAGGTGGATCGACTATACAACTTATCTCCCACTGTCTGCTTCACGTAAGCAGGACATCCCCAAATCCTCAAGTACGAATACTTAGGAGCTTTGCCATTCCATAACTCGTATGGTGTTTTGTCCACTGCTTTAGTGTGGACGTTGTTCAACAACAATACCACCGTTTCAAGAGCATAGCCCCAAAACGAAGGTGGGAGCTCAGTGAAGCTCATCATAGATCGAACCATGTCCAATAAGGTTCGATTGCGACGCTCCGATACACCATTCAGCTGAGGTGTCATAGGTGGAGTCCACTGAGAGAGAATCCCATTCTCTTTTAGATAGCTCAAAAACTCGGTACTTAAGTATTCTCCACCTCGATCTGATCGAAGTGCTTTAATACTTTTACCTAGTTTGTTTTCTACTTCAGCCTTGAATTCTTTGAACTTTTCAAATGATTCAGACTTATATTTCATCAAATATAAGTACCCATACCTAGAATAATCATCAGTAAAGGTAATGAAGTAGGTGTGACCAAATTTTGTACCAATACTAAATGGTCCGCAAACATCTGTATGGATCAAATCCAATAGATTTGACTACGCTCTGGCTTCCCTTTGAAAGGAGATTTAGTCATTTTTCCTTTGAGGCAGGACTCACAAGTAGGTAGAGAGTTAATATCAGACATATCAAACATGCCCTCTCCCACTAGCTTGTTCATCCTCCTAGAAGAAATATGACCTAGCCTAGCATGCCAATGGTTTGCTGGGTTTTGACTATCGATTTTCCTTTTGTTCGTTGTTACCGGTTTATCAACATAATTAATTGGAACGTCTTTTAATTTTAAGTTATATAGATCGTTTTCAAGTTGTCCACATCCAATTAAACATTCATTCTTGTAAATATTGCAAATCCCATTCACAAAATTGCAAGAAAAACCATCTCTATCAAGTATAGAAATAGAAATAATGTTTTTAACCAAATCTGGCACATATAAAACATCTCTAAAAAATAACTTAAAATCATTATGCAAAATTAAACAAATGTCTCCCACAGCTTTGGCTTCAACTCGAGAACCATTTCCGAGCCTCAGCTGGGTCTCACCCATCCTACGCTTGCGACTTCTTGTCATCACCTGCAAATCATTGCAAATGTGAGATCCACATCCGGTATCCAATACCCAAGAAGTAGTATTAAGTGAAACATTTATTTCAATATAAAACATACCCTTTCGCAGTTCGTAACTGCTCGAGATATTCCTTGCAGTTACGTTTCCAATGACCGGGTTTCTTGCAGTAATGGCAAACATCCTTGGATTTTTCCATGTTTGAAGCCTTTGTCTTGTTCTTCTTCTCGGGTCCGGTTTTCTTGGATAGGGCAGAACGTTTCTTACCCTTTGTACTTGGCCCCTTCTTAGCAGAAGAAGAGGAGCCCACCAAGAGAACCGGTTTATCCTTCTTTAAAGTAGCTTCATAAGTTACAAGCATATTGACCATCTCTTCAAGGGAGGCCTCTATCTTGTTCATATTGAAATTCACCAAAAAACCGTCAAAACGATGAAGGAAGAGAGAGAAGTAATAAGTCCACATTGAGTTCATGCTCCAATACCAATTCAAGCGTTACCAACTTCTGAATGAGCCAAATCACGCGTACCCCATGATCACGGACCGAAGTCCCTTTACGCATGCGACACGTCATTAACTCTTTTACAGTAGCGAACCTTTCAGCTCTCGATTGAGCCCCAAAAAGTTCCTTGAGTTGTGCGTGAAGGTCAGCAGCATTCACGGTATCCTCAAATCGCCTCTGGAGTTCATCAGACATCGAAGCTTGCATATAGCATTTGGCCTTGATATCATGGTCCCACCATTTATCAAGTTTGGCCAACTCTTCCGGACTTATATTAGCTGGTGCTTCCTTCGGAGGAGATTTTTCTAACACGTAGAACATCTTCTCCGAGGTCAAGACAATCTTCAACTTACGGAACCATTCTGTATAGTTTGCGCCAGTGAGTTTGTTTTGTTCGAGAATAGAGAATAGTGGATTGCGCGAATTCATCTTAATGAAATACTGAAAAGAAACAGACAATAATCAGTGATTGTTTAATTAATTTACTAAGACATAAAATAAGGCGAAATTTATTTTATGAATCTCACTCCCACTATTTTAACGATTTCACTACCCTCTAGTGAAAACGAGAAAACATTTTCTTTAGTGGAAAACATGGAGTCCAATTGACAAACTATAGTCCCGAATAATATCAGCCAACCATAATTTTCAAATGGTAGAGCCCAATTGCTTCCAAAGCAACCTCCATGTTTTTACCTCATGTCCAATAAGGGCCCAATAATATGACGCCGTTTATTGTGACACGTCAAGATGTCCCATCAATATTAAGTTGTGATGGACGGTCGCCATGTGGATCCCCAATAATATGAGCCAATCCCATGGGAGTTTCACCCAACTTACAACATGTGTCGATCTAATGTACATCTTTTCGACGGACGGGACCCCCCAATAATATGAGCCGGACCGTATCCGCGGGTAGCATCTCATACATTGATCGTTGATGGAAGGTAGGAATATTTAAACAATATTTAAATTCCCTTTTAATCTTGATATCAATTTTAAATCATATTTAAAATAAGAGATTTTTAATTTTGAAAATTTTTGTCTCATCATGCAAATTTTGTATGCTTGCGGGATTCATACAATTTAGTGTAAACATGCATACAACAATAATATCATATATTATTTTAGGATGATCGATTCCATTACTAATAGACCCGTGGTTGCCAATCACGAGTCTAAGTCCAATTCTAGGTAATATGCAAGTATGCAATGCAATCCTATTACATTGAGCTTTCAATTTACATTTCTTTGGTCTTTATTGTCTGCTGGGCCCACCTTTTGTCTTCAAATCTTCATCTCCCACTAAGTCTAAAATTTACAATAAATTTCGATGACAAGCAGGGGATACATATTTAAGGGGTGGGAATGGGCCATAAACCAGACCCACTTTTATTACATATGACAATTTATTTTGGGCCATAAACTAGGCCCATTAATAAATCCAACAACAATTAAAACCAAATGTAAACAACCTAACATACACCTATAATATTAGTCATGACAATCGATCATCCTTATCCAATAATATTTAATTCAAAAATTAATTTATTGGATATCATGCAATGACAATAAATATAAATAGATAAAATCATATTTCATACATAAAATCTTATTTTATATATAAAATCATATTTTATCTAGTTTATCCATAAAATCATATTTTACATATAAAATCCAATTTTATACATAAAATCATATTTTATTATCAATTGTACCAAAATTAATAATTAAAGATTTAATTTATTGGATTAAATTTATAAATTTCCAAAATTCAAAATTTATCCAAAAATTAATTTTCTTAAAAATTTTGGGCTCAAACAATTTTGACCCATTGCCTCGTGGACCAACTGAAACAATTTTCAATCGGGCCAAAAACTGGGCCCAAAACCATTTTGGGCTAGAATTCATAATTCAAGGAAAAAATTATTTTTTTTAATAAAAAAAATTTTTTGGGCAGCCCGGGACAATCCCGGGCTGCCCGCCGTCGCTGGGCTGGACTCGTCCAGCCCAGCCGCTGGGCCGCTCCATGCGGCCCAGCTGCGTGGGCTAGGGCAACGCTTGCCCTAGCTCGCGCAGGGCTGCTGCGTGCAGCCCATCTGCGCGCAGCTTTGCTGCTCGCTGCCTTCGGGCAGGGGGCAGCCCCGAAAATAAATTTTTTTTTTTCGTTTTAGTTTTCTGAAAAATCGAGGCTTTGTACAATCGATAAAATTTTAATCGTAAAATTCGAGAACAACCTAGCTCTGATACCACTGTTGGAACGCGGTCGTTCTCCGGATCGAAAAAGAAAGTGATACCCGGCGCGGCGGAAGTTTTAAAATTTTTATATGGAACGATTCCATATGGGTATCAAATTCCTACGATTAAAATTGATAACATAAAATTTAAACAATATAAATTTTACCTTAAAATCTCGAAGCGAGATTATGGACACCAACAGATTAAACTGCTCTTTTTGTATATCCCAGGAACTGATGAACGAACGTTTCTTTCAATCTGGTGCACGAACAAAAATTTAATCCCTCTGATAGACTGCACTAGAAAAGCTATCAGAAGTTTCTACGAAGAGAAAATTAACAGATTTGATCCGTTAAACCAGACTGCAAATTCGAAATTCACAGGCTGGATTTTTCGAACAGAGAGAGGAGAGGGGGCGGCCACACCTAGAGAGAAAAACTAGGGTTTTTGAAAATTTTGTGACCAGTTGTGTTGTAATTTCTGTACTGCAATAACTTATTTATAATGTGGGCTGCTAACAGCTTAGGGCCCATTAGTCATAAGTTCAAGCCTGACAAGCAAAGCCCGCATGTTCAAAAATTAATATAAAATTCATCGTGACTCAGATTGATAAACCAATTTCACCAATGTGCATCAGAAAACCATTTCTGCATCTTTTTAAAGTCAAGATAAAATTTTCTGAATCCGAATTCAGTGGTTTCCAAAAATGTCCATCACTTATGTCATTTTAGGAAATCTTACTTCCTCTACTTTTTAAATAAGAAGTCCCACTTCTTTATTCACTAAATTTAACTCTTTAAATTTAATTATCTCAACGGGGATTAAAAATCCATTAGTTGTGTGACCCTCAATGGTTCAGGGATACAACTAGCCGTGGGCTCACAACTCCTTGTGACTCGGAAACAACAATTTCCGACTTGCCCATCGAATCATGATAAGAGAGCATAGAAACATCGCCCATGATTCCCTAGGTATCATGATAGTGCTGCAAGAACCAATAGATTTTGGTTAGCGTACAGTACGGTCCTTTCATCCATATATCCCGATCGAATCAACAACCATTGGTAAATCGAGATTCGTTCGAGATTCGATAACTATGCATTACATCTTGGAGATCAAATAGTGACATTGCATGTGTTACTAGGAACACCAAGTAACCTAAAACACATCATGTACTCTGGCTAGAGATTCGTCACACTAATATCTCCTCATATCGCATAAGATATCCACACTTGCAAAGTATGTGGTGAATCCTTGACAACAAAGCATCGACTCCTATATGTGTCGTAACTGCACCCAATCCCGACACCTGATGACCCCAATAGAGTCGGTAAACGAGTCAAAGTAAAGTACTATCATATAGAGTCTCAATGATGTTTTCAAGTAGTAAGGACTAATGGTGTACAACCAAAACCGCGGACTTTATCCACTCGATAAGTGATAACCACTTGGAAAGTTCGGATAGGGTAGTTCGATCATTCATCATATGAATATCCATTTGCATGCTTTGCACATCTATATGTTCCATACCAATGAAACATGGTACTCGGCATCGCAAATGCTAGTCTCAATCTCGAGCGATCCTTATCCTTATTAACGGACGGCTCAATCGACTAGGAACTGTTTAGAATATACAGTGACTATAAGATGTGTTCATGATAGCCATCCCATGTGCTACCACATCTTACATACACTATAGTATATTCAAGGTCTTCATCTAAACATCTTATAGTATGTCACAACATAACAATATGATAAAAGATGAGTAAATGCCATTATAAAAGTGTAAATTATATTAAACAAAAGATTGTTTATACATAGAGTTATAAAAGCCCTTAGCCACAAGTTGGCTCACCGGGCACCCACTCTTTCAGTTTCTTGACCTGAGTGTCTTGGTACCCAGTTCACTTGCATACATGCACACATAATACCGTATACTCATACTCTCGTACTGAGCTTATCATTCTCACTTCCCGTACTTTGTTGTATCTGGACACCCTATTCCATGGGACAGGTCTGCGGCTGGATGTGGCGGGTGGTTCCAGGAGGGCTTAGGCGATTGATGGCCAACAGGGTTTTGTCTAGGCTTTTGTTCATGTTGTATTTGAGTTGATACAAATTTTCGATATGATTGTATCATAATTATTTTATTTGGGAATTTATTTATGCTTTTCCGCAGATATTTCTGATGATTCTTTTAATTAAGTTAAATACATGCTTAAGCTTTTGATTAGTAAGTGATCACGGCGCCGGTCACTACATTTATGTTATCAGAGCATGCATAGTAATCTTGAGATCTAGATTGTTTGAATTGGGTTTAACCTTTAATCATTGTATAGATGGAGGGTCATGGTGACGATAGTAGCCACGATAGCATAGGCGGACGCTGGTGTGATTAGGATGATCTAGAGCATCGTCTGGGCCGTCATCACCATCTTCATGATGATCACAGGAGTTTTAGCATGCATAGGTTTATGGAGATGGGTCCAAAACCATTAGTCGGAGGAGAGTCACCGGAGGATGTGGGGAACTGGCTATGGCGTATGGAGGTTTGTTTTCGAGGGTTCCGATGCACTGAGAGTAATGGATGGAAACACTTGATTTCTTAGTAGAAGGAAGAGCTCAGAAGTGGTGGGATTCTGCATCTGCACCTTTTATTGCAGCCCGAGGAGTCGTTACCTGGGATGAGTTCCGCAAAGCTTTCCATAAGTTGTATTTTCCTCTTGCTATCCGACCGGCAAAGGCAAGCAAGTTGATGGGTTTGCAACAGGGATCGATGTCTATCGATGAGTACCAGTTAAAGTTCTTTGAGTTGTTGCCCTATTGCCCCCAGATTTCTAAAAGCACGAAGTCGAAGTATAATCTGTTCCTTCAGGGCCTTAATCCAAAGATCCATGATCGAGTTGATGTGGGATATAACATGACTTACGAGGGACTAGTGAGTCGATGTCACCAGGCAGAGGACAACATCTACTGTAACAGATCTTTCTTTTCGTCTAGACCCGCGAGTTCTCTGGGTCCCCATGCTCAGTCATTCAAGAAGTCTGGTTCTACTTCTTCTTCCTCAGGATCAGGAGATGTGATGCGCTTTGGAAGGAATAATCAGGGTCCTTGCAGACATTGTGGTGGGAATCATCCTGCCAACAGATGCCGAAAGGTTTCAGGGGCATGCTTCTGATGCGGAGAGATTGGCCACCTAAAGAAGGATTGTCCACAAGCCGGGGGAGATGGTTCTGGCTCAGGTTCAGATTCTCCGACTTTAGTGCAGCAGAGACCACAGGGACAGTCGACAGGGGGATCTAATCTAAAACCTCATGCTTCCAGCCAAGTGTTTGCCTTGAGGCATGATCAGGCGGTGGATGAGAATGAGAAATCTCACTAGACACAATGGTTGTTGTTTTTACTTCGACGGGTCAGTCTGCGTCGGCTAAGAGTCCAGTGTTGGGGTGCCCTTTAGAGTTTGAAGGAATGTTTTGATGGTGAATCTCATGATATTAGCAATGGAGGATTTCGATTGCATTCTGGGAATCGATGTGTTAACTACATACCTGCTTCAGTGGATTGTTACCAAATATTGGTAAGATTTCATCCGATTGGGGATGATAGTTGGTTCTTATACAGTGAGGGAGCGTGACCTAAAAATGCCTTTGGTATTCACTTTGGAAGCTTGTCGAGCTTTGGAATATGGCACGGAAGGCTACCTCATCTACGCAGTTGACACATCCGCTGAAAGTGTTGGTATTGAGATTATTCCAGTTGTGAATGAATGTAGAGACCCAACCCGGATCTACTACCTGAATCAGAGTTTAGAGAATAATTATGCATGCATTAAATAAATTGCTGCGGAAGACTTAAATAAAAACAGACCGGCAGAATACAACCGGTTAAATAAAACTATATACAACCCAATCGAATTAAATAATTCTAAGGGAAATTAAAAACCTACAGGTAATCCTGCTGTCTTCAAAGGTAACTGGCCTTTCCCTGCACCTACACCTGCCCCGTCGAATGTGGTGTCCAGATACAACCAAAAAAGACTGGAGCGGTGAGCTCTAAGCTCAATACATAAGGCAATTAATATATTAATATATGCCAACACATAAGTGTATTTAAAACCAGGTGTAATAAACAGTAATAACTCCATGGGGCACCAGGAATATACAGGGCTATGCCGGATAGCTTGTGCGCCGTGCCACTCCTTAATATTATCCCTATCGACTATAGAGTCAAAAACCCACTAGTCGTGGCCGCTCTTAGTGATATCAAAACCAGGGGCTGAGTACTAACCACAGACACGATTACCATACGGATTTAACCCCTCACCGATGGAAAACTGTCATAACATCAATATCATACCAGATGCAGCTCTGCCGTAAAATCATGCATGTGGAATAAAGCCGTAAAACATACAATAAACAACGTAGCACATACTCATGC
Organism: Henckelia pumila; assembly: GCF_033568475.1. Lineage (NCBI taxonomy): Eukaryota > Viridiplantae > Streptophyta > Magnoliopsida > Lamiales > Gesneriaceae > Henckelia > Henckelia pumila. The sequence goes on from NC_133120.1 coordinate 39,630,739, forward strand.
AACACATATAATATATATCATGCCTTGACCATCTCATTCAATACTTCACGTACCTTTCTAAAGGCAAGTCCTAGCAGTCCCACTCTAGGTTCCAAGCCTAGCATCAACTCTACAAATGCAAAATACTCATGCATCATTAATTAAGATCTAAATAAAAAGCTTAACTAAGCTATTGCATACTCCTGCATAATATTTAAGTAGACCATAAGCTATACCTGCGTCCATCAGTCATCCCATGATTGCGACGATCTCAAAAGCTAGGTCATAGACTCCGCTTACGATGCCTGGATCGCTCCGCTACTTCCGGAATCCAAATAGGAACACCGAGGAAGCCATAATTACTAGCTAAGAGAAAAGATACGGAGAGGAGGAAAAAGGTGCAAAGGAGAAGAATGATCTCGGCTTCCCCTTATTATAAACAACGATCGGATCGTCCGATCCCTCGTTCGGGAGCGTCAGGAAACTCGATCAGAGACTCCCGTATCCTTAGATCGGACTGTCCGATCTTTGCCACAGCGTCAATACCTTTGCATGCCACACATACACCTGTCCCGCACTACGATCGGAGCCGCCGATCTACACCAACCTCGACCGTCCGAATGTCATCTCTATGATGTCACCAATGATGTATATATATCCGAGGACATCTGGCCATGCACGTTCGGATTCCTCCGAACTCTACAAACCCTCCGATTCCCTTGGCTCCGGTTCCCAGTTCGGATCCTCCGAACTTGAGCATCAGATCTTCCAAACCCTTGGAACTTCCCGGATAATTTCGATTGTTCTGGATCTATTCTCGTACTCTCGTTAATACCTCTGAAATTTATTAATAATACTTTTAATTAATCTAAAAATGATCACACGTAATTCATATACCTCATAAATTTATTAATTCTGGATACAGGTCATTAAATTCTCCCCCCCTCCCCTTAACAATATTTCGTCCTCGAAATCTAAGGTAGAACCTCGAGAACGTACTAAAGATCATTACTTGCGCATCTGGTCGAATAGCTTTCGACACTCAGGACTCTTGTCAAAATACCTTGACAATAAGGTATAACAACCACTGAATACGTCTATCGTCGTAACCACTATCTCACTGATCATAAAGGATACCAAACTCCCTGCTTGAATCAAGATCATCACCCCAAGGGAAATCTTAAACTGACAAAGACCAAATCAAAACTACGACTGGTTTACGGACATTCGTCGAATCATTAAACTAACATCTAACCATCTAAGGAGTTCCAATAAGGCTCTCGATAGCATGCCACGCATTAGTCAGAAATATCAATCCCAACCACTTATGCTGACACATCCTATCATGATACTCTCTTCAAGAGAAATCCAGTTAGACACAAAGCCTATGCTCCAACGTAACTGCTTAACACGATTTCCAGACTGGATATCCTTACCCCATGTTTCCATGAAGCAAACAATCTTCCCAAGAAATTACTGGAAATTTGGCCCCCCAAGGTCTAGCGCAAATCACATGCACATTTCTTTAGTAACTCAACACGTGAGTCATGAAGGCACTCTCATCACATGAAAATCATGACGCAAAATCTCTTTATTAACCATTGGACAGTGAAGTCCATACGCATATGCCACAATGGAAATCATTACATCTCCAATGATCTACATCCATCTCGACAATCGACTACTACACTATGAGTCTCAATCACTGTACTTGTCAAATTTTCTACAAGATTCCGCAATCTTTGGACATCCTCCCTGATAGTTTATACATACTTACAATCACTGTACACAT